>NC_089312.1:33881829-33896829 GCF_036669915.1 Pocillopora verrucosa | reverse complement strand
CCCTTGACTGAACACGAAGAGGGGTGTTAGAGTTCGAGACAGTCATGGTTTATGCAAGGAACACTAAGTAATTATTTGAATTATTTTTCATCATGCCAATAACAACTTGAAACTGCCCATTTTGATTGGCTAACTTTAATGGTGATGAACTTCCAATGATGAGCCAAGAAAATGTCCTTACAAGGCGCACTAGATAAAAACCCGGGAATTGAAAAAGTGACCCAGAAAATAAAGCTATCCTTGGGCAGAATACCTCCCAGAAATGGGTCTTTGATTGAGGTACAATTGATTGAATTTTCCCAAAATACCTGTATCCATGCCATATTTCAAACTCAACAGAAAACCTGCAGTTTCATTCTGCATCCAGGAGACTCCAGAATAATGAGGGACTTTTTGCAAAGCTCTTAAGTTGATTTGCTGGCAAAGAGTAAGTGCCATAATACTTCCCTTAAGGGGGTATTGGGACATTCATGCACTCCTTCATTTGGTGCAATAATTTCCACTGTTGACTGTTGTCTTCATTGTGGTGCCAATGTTACAAGTGTGGCTTGCACAGAACAATTGCTTTCTTCAATCCCTACCATACTTGTTTACAGTTGGTGTTATTTCACACCACTTGCATGATGGGAACAGGCGTGGCTTATGTTTTTGGCCCCTTGGGAGTACACCACCTCTGCCATACTGGATATACATATGTTGTATTGTTGCCCTACCTTTTATTGTCAAAGAAACAAAAGCTAACATTGACAAGCTGGTTGTTATTCCTGTAGCTGAAAACAATGTAGTCCTTTTGGATGAATGAAAATTAACTGAATAGAGCAATTTATCCATTTCTTTTATTCAATATAGGGACATACTGACAAATTTTATTCAAATGCTTTCCCATGACTCAATACGGCAGCTGCTTAACTCAAAAGGGCTATAGCAATAGAAAAGTGCATATTTTGTTTAGGGTTAGAGTTAGGGTTTGAGAAACTCAGGTAAATAAAGTGTATGAGGATGATAAGTTGTCTTGCATTTTAGCAATTAAACGCCTCTTACCTACCCCTTCTTGGGCCCAAAACTGAATGGTTCACTGCTAAAAACTGCAAAATCAATGAGTTCTATTTTGAAATGATCAAAAGCTCCTAAAAACAGGGAAACAACACACAAACCCTATGCTTGAGTAATTGGTTTCTTAAATGCTGACTTATATCACTGCAAATTACTGCACAATAAATGGTGATGTTCTGGTGAAATGAGAAAAATAAAAGCAGGGGGAAAATGGAAAAAGAGAGACGATAAAGAAAACAAAAACAAAGATTTGTTTAGGCAGAGACTGATTCAGGATCCTCTTGCAAAAGAGGAGAAGCACTATCCATCAGCCCAAGCTTGCAGAGGATGTTACTAATCCAAAATGTGTCTTTACAATGGCCTTTTATTCAACTGTTAGACTAATTCAGTTTTCCATTTTAAAGTTACTTTTTGCTATTTCCATTGCATTAGCGGAAATTCAGGAAATCCTGGAACCTGATCGGCTCCAGAAGTGGTAAGAATCTTCTGCTCCGTCCAAGGGGGTGATTGGAATCGTTGTCAAACGGCATTACCTCTTTGTTAACTTAATTGTAGAGACTGTCAATCTTTAACCTTTAATATGCCTGTATAACCAATCAATATTCTCTCCCGTTCGACCTCATTTCTTTGGTTTGCACCATTTAATTTCAAAATAGTCTGAATATGAGATAATTTGAATTACCAACAAAGTGTTTGTGAAGAATAACACATCCTTGACGCGAAATTCTACATAAAATCAAGTTTGGAGAATTTTACAAGTAAAATTAACCCCTTCTCTATAGAAGCTCAAGAGTACCCAAATATAAAACAGTCACCACAGTCTGTACTGTTTCAAATTTTATGTAGCTCTATGATGTTCAATTCAATACACCAAACTAGTTGGGGTATATCTCGTTCCCTGGAGCCGTAACTCAAACGTGGTCTACCTCCTGACAGGAGGCTCTCTCTTTCATCAGTTGATACACTTGTCTGGTCAGAAGACCGACGGCTGCGACGTCTGCGAGGTCTTCGCGAATGTCTACGAACTTGATCCAAGTCACTGTCAGTGGGAGGAGGTAGCAGATTCTTATCATCATATGCAGCTGACCACGCCTCCACAGTGTGCGCGCAATCACATGGAAAAACGTCTCGACTCGGTGCCAAAGTAGGGTTAAGAACTGAATCACAATAATTAACCCGTAAATACAGAGAAACGCAAGACCCAGCACGTTGGTTCCCAAGACCTCCAGTCTAGTCTGTCTCATTAGAGTTATGATCAAAATATGGCTAGAAAGTCAAAATACCAACACAATTTAGATCCAAAAGAGAATTCGAGGGTTTCTGTTCCTCCTTTTCTCTCTAAGGAGGACTTAAAGAGGTTTTTACCTATCTAATTATAATTAGTTACATTAATTACAAATGTGATTGGTGCATTGGCTGCTTTATTTTTTCTAATCATTCACAGTGTAATTGGACAGTTAGCTGTAATCGCTCAGATGAAGCAGCCAATCATACTAAGTCCACTCAGCTAAACCCACTATTCACAGAACTGATCACAATAACCATAGCAACAACCATTTAATTCGAGTGGAGTCCAATTCGGTCTGTAATCATACGAGTGATTAACAAAATTGGACGACCGCAAAGCGGGTGTCCGATATGTTTATCACGAGTATGATTACAGACAGAATTGGACAACAAGAATTACTTTCACCAATTAATCATAACCATCTCAATTTCCGAAAAAACAAACACATCTAAAACAAATATCTCCAGTGGAGACGATTTGTTTAGTTAAAAATTCCTCCATTTTGGAAATTCCCCAGTTTCTCCTTGGATAAGTGGTTGTTGCTATGGTATTTTGATCATTTCTGTGACTGGTGGATTAGCGGAGTCGCTCTGACGAAGGGCTAACGCTCGAAACGTCAGCTTTTTTACCCTTTACGGTGGCTAATTTACGTTTTCAACTCACTTGTTAACACTAAATTACCTGCTATGATTGGCTGATTCAACTGTCCGATTACAGGTGTTCGATCACAGACAACTGTCCGATTACAAATGTTCAGAATGATAAGTGAAAAATGAAGCTGCGAATGCACCAATAATATTTGAGGAATTTGTAATGTAAGAGTTTAACCAAACTAACTTCAAGATATGGTGGGCAAAACGCTCTTGCCATAAATACGACTTATCGTTTGCCCAAGCCGAGACACAACTGACTAAAATGCAGTTCTGGGTGGTGCTCAAATGATCACGTCCCTGATGGAAAAAGAATAACTTCATCATTTCGGTTTAACATAATGAAACACGAATCAAACTTGTAGCGAGTCAATGTCCGGTGATAAAGCCGTAGCAGCCGTGACATAACTGAATGAAAGCAACCAGTACCTGCTCATAGAGCCGAACCAAAAGAAAAGAAATGTAGGCTATCCATAAGCTCTCAGCTCTTTTAAAGTTTGAGGTGAGCTCAATTTTAAGGTGTTTATCTATATATTACCACATTAAGGTTCTAACAATGACTCTGTTGGCGTTATTTTGCACTCGATAATTCACGAATTTCAAGTCAGTTTCCTTGCAAGTTTTTCCCAATGTTCAAGCCCCTTTTTCTCGGAATTACTATCGGATAATCTTTTCTCTGTGGTCAGAGAAAAATACTTGTACCGGGGCTGTTCCTTTAACTCTGGCGTGTAACATGTCTTTTTTCCCACACGACTTAATCTTCCTCTTTTTGGCAGTGTTTGGTGTAATGTTTTTTTCTCCCCTTTTGTCACTAATGTTTGCCACAAGGCGATTTTATAGATTTTATACCTTAAACGCTGTACATCGATAAACCACGACAGCCTAGTTACAGTTTTTTTCCGCGCTATTCTTCACTTTCTAATGGCTTTGATTCGTAATCCTGGGAAAATTTCCGATTAATAAATCACCTTTGCATTAGAGCAGGCCTGATTTCCCACCAAAGAAATATACCTACACTTTTTTTAAACAAAGCAAGGAGAAATTAGCTGTCAATCTTAGATCATTCGAAAGTGTTAATCATGATTTTTAATCTTTATCAGTGAAATAACCCTTGAAGGCCTTATGACATTTAAACCCCTTTAAAGCTTCGCTTCCATCACATGTCAATTACTATTCCTTATTCTCAATTTCTTAGACTTCGTAGTTTATGCAGTGACGGCTCTGATTATTTTCAACAAAACAAAGGTAATGTGCCAGTTTTTCGAAAAACGTGGCTATCCTGTTTCTGTCGCTCAAGCGGGCCACCACCAAATTAATCGACAGTCAGCACTACAAATGGCACAGAAGGAAAATATCGGTCTTACTCCATTCACACTCACACTGACCCTCATTATCAATCCACCATTCTTAGAAACTTTAAATTACTTCAAAACGATCCCGAAATTGGTAGTATCTTTTCGCAGCCTCCTCTAATTTCATTCAAAAGCGACCACCTCATAAATAAATATTAAGTCTTCACTAAACAGCACGAAAACAGTAAAGCCTTTTGACAGATAGGTTTATTTGGGAGAGCCTGGAAAGAACCTAACTAAAACACTATGGGCAGGAAAGCTGGGTGGGAACCGAGGCCTTAGCTCCGGAAACTATAAACCCATCCTACGGAGGCTTAACAAAACTAGCCGATGGCAAAGCAAGACTTCAGTAAAAAATTAAAACTGAACTAAATGGAGCTCTGATTCCTGGGTTGATTCAGCGACCTACATGACTATAACGTGCTATACTCCTTTTTATATACTTCCGGTGTCCTGCTCGTGTCGACAAAATTTTTTTTTCAGCCTTCAACGCACGCTTACTCGTCAGAAATAGCATTTATGGTCAGAAGTTCGATATCAACCCGAGACTCTCAAGTTTAAGCGTACACGATGCAAAACTTGTCCTTTCATTCAAAACTTCGAGAACATTTCTGGACCCAAGCGATCCATTAAGATTACTGATCATTTCAAGTGCGCCTCCGTCAATGTAATCTATTGTAAAAACTGTATTTATTGCAAGAAGACATGCATTGGCGAAACATAAGGACAGCTCGGTGACCCCTTCTGAGATCAACTTTGTGACGTGGAAAGGAATAACAAGGACGCGTTCAAGCCATTTGTAAGGATACTGAAACGAGTTATCCATTGCTTGAGGCAAATAAAGCCTTCAGACCCGAGTCTCATTTTTTTTTCATCGTTTATTTAGTTTAACTTAAACAATGTTTTACAACTTTCATTTCCTGATACTCATCCCTTTATATTTATTTTAAGAAAATGTTAAGACTTTCATTAAACTTGATTAAATGCGGTTTTAGGCGTTGTCAAATGGCGTAATCTCGTGGCGTCGTCAATGTCTTTTAGCCTGTTCACTTCTTTTACACTGTCATGCCCTGTATTGATTTAAAAAGAAAAAGAGTATTGAGAAAATTTCTCTTCACATGAACCAGCACATTTCAGCTGGCTCTATTTTTCCGAAACATCAGCTCTGTACTTACCAGACGATTGCAAAGATCGCAAAACTTCGGACAATTTTCTGCTGCATAATCGGTTTCGCAAAATGGGGGAACAGTTTTGCTATGCTGTCCACAAGATACAGAGTCACTGCAAACTTCGGGTTCTTTGTATCAAGAAGGAAAAAGAGGAAGAAGAAAAAAGAAAATATGAGTTGATTTAAAATAAGGTATGAATGACTCGTAAATAGAATTACAGAGATGGTAAGTTTTGAAACTTACCATATCTCTTATTCTATTTACAAACATGACGCTATCGACATTGCTTATCCTAGAAGTATGCAGGACGTGTGTCATATGAACTTCGTATTGGACCTCGCTCACCGTAGTCTCTGCGGCTCAGTTGTAGAGCATCGGAACGCGGAAACAGAAGGTCTTAGGTTCGATTCCTCATGGGGACTCGGGGAATTTTTTCTTTGTCCTACGCTAGTGACAAGACGTAAAACATATTTCTCCATGAATGACTCCTTTCCCATTTTCACAGTGAAAGAATACCAGGCGTCACGTGACATGGTTTAATTAATTCTGTGCTTGAGTGGTCATAAATCCTAAAGAAAGGTTGGAAAACTATTTCCTTCCAATAAAAAGGGTACAAAGACACTACACATTACCTGGAAAAGGAGGTTTGCTTGGTGAAGGAACTGTATAATCATTAGAGAAAAAAGAAAATATCAATTATCAATGAAAAAGACGCTTGTTAATGTATTTATTGGCAACATTTTAAACGTAATCGTTGGCTTTTTTCTCTCTCATTTGTAACACGCATTCCTGGATTATTTCGAGAGCCGGCAAATAAAGCAAACTTTGAATAAACCGAAGCAATAAATGTCCTTTAAGTTTTCTTTGTTATTACTGTCTTCTTACGCTTTTTACGACTCAATCACCGACATTGCCCAAAAATTACGAACTTTGTAAGTCCGCTCCACGCAATTTTTTTGCTTGCGCAGGATCATAGGAAGTAAGCCCGAACAGGCAAGTCAGGCCCAATTTATCTCGGTCTTACCCTTATTACCCTGACAGTATTGGTCAGGTGAGTTATTGTTGATTTTTGTTGTTGTTATTATTTACTTTTCTAATCATTTTTCTTCAGTCGCCATTCTTTCTTTATTATCGTTAACCTCGCACTGTATCGATTAACTTTCAACTGAAGACAAAGGCAAGAAATTGGTAAGCTCTTTCTCTAATTCTGTATCAAAATGGAGACCACCCTTCTTACTTCCTAACAATTGGGTTAGCAATAGTTACCACAGAGATTCTGGTTTGGTTTGTCAAATAGCTGCTGGAAATATTCCAGGGCTTCATCTTCCTCCTTTACGTCGTCCATTGAATCGGTCATCAGCCTTAGTCTGCCTTTAGACGCCTGAGTTCCTATTGCCACGGCTATCACACGGACACCTGCTCTTCGCAAGGGCTCAGAGGTACTTAGCAAGCTTTTAGTGTCGCGGCCTTCGGATTGTATACCATCAGTCAGCACCACTGCAATCTTATACACGTCATCTCTTCCCTCTTTAAACACTTGTTTTGTTTCTACCAGGGCCTTGTCGATTCGTGTTCGGCGGCCGATGCTGCCGACGCTTTCCATATTTTGTACCATATCCTGAAATTGTTTGACGCTTAAGTTTTCACTGAATCGAGCCTTAACCTCAACTTTATCAGCGAACACAACCAGAGCTACTCGAGACTCATCTGCTCCTAGTTTTAGACCTTTTACCATTTTCTTTACAAGCATCTTTGCGTCATCCAGAGCACCCTTCCCAATAGTACCTGAAGAGTCGAAAACAAACGCCAGATCTACTGGGCATCCTGTATTGACATTAAACAAAACCACATAATTAGGTCATTAACTGGATTTCATATTCTCCTACAAGTCTTACTGAAAAGGAATTAAATAAAGTTCTCCGGTTCTCCGGGTTTGTTTTAAATTCGTTTTTTTTTTATTTTTATCTATTTTTTATTTATTTTTTTATTTATCATCATCATCATCATCATCATTATCGTCATCATCATCATCATCATCACCATCTTGAAATTTAAAAAACTGTTCATCAAGTCACCACTAAAAAGAACAAACAACAACAACACAAAAACATATCAACTTCATTCGTCATATGCTATTGCTTTTTCCTTTACAAGCAGGTAACACTAAGACGTTTAAATAAAAGTGAGCACGTGATTCCACTATCACGAGCATTTTGACATCTGTTATATAAGACGTAAAGGGGCGGATAAAAATAAAAAGACTGGTAGAGTTTTAACGTCTACTTACGACAGACTTTCCTCATTATATCATTGAGTTTACTGGAGAGCTCCGTGAAATTCGCATATTTGGATATTTCTCCATCTTCCCCTGCTACCTTTTCCAAGTTCTCATCAGCATCATCACTGGATAATTCATCACCGATACCTGCGACGATTATTTTCACCCCTCTTCTCTAAGAAAAGAAAAATTTATAATTATCCTTCCTCTGTTCAAGGGTCTTCTGGTAGGTAAATCCCATGGCTTAACTTTCAATTTTCAGTGCCGAGGTGTTCCCAATGCATAGATTCGCACCGAAAGTTATTCATAAAATGTGTCTTGCTTGATATAGTCGGTATACCCCGAGTAACATACCCTTAATCACGACCTTCCCAATGAATATGAGCTAGTTTTCTAAAATGGAAGGTTGTTCAAGAAGCTGATAGAAAATGAAGAACGTGAACGAAGAAGAATGCTGAGTGTTAGGGTAGGTCTAATTTTTTTCTTAAAAAATCATTATCCATGCAAGAGGAGTGAGTTAAAATAGCGCTGATATTAACATCCCTAACATTAGCTGAAACAAACCTTGAACAATGCTAAATTAAATGTTACATTTTATCACCTTCAAGATTCCCGTTGTGACATTGAAGTCAACTTCTGCCCTTTTATCCCATGTTTCATTGATCCAAAATTTTCCATCTGTAAGAATAATCATTACATTGCCGAAACTGGGTCGATCTCCTCCTCTGCTGGTGAACACGTCTTTCACTGCCAGGTCTTCGGCAAGGTCTGTACGGGTTCCGTCTTGTTTCTGTAAATCAGATATTGCCTCCGCTGCCTTTGCTTTTATGGTGTCGGCATTGTGGTAATTTCTGTCTGCAAATGTAAAACTGCTCTTGGCATCCGATCCAAAGGTTATAAGGGCCATGTGACTCCCTGTTGGAGATACTCCCAATTTGTCCACAATCTTATTGAAGATGTCGGTTAGCTGATCTCGTTCTTCACTGTCCATGCTTTTTGACACATCTATCAGGACAGCAACATCCAGGGAGCAAGGCTCTGAAATGTTAAAACGATAAACTGTTAAATAGCAGTCAAATTCAAGTTTCAAAACTTCCCTTTGACCTAGGGGGCAATTGTGAAATCAAAGGGTGATATTCTCCACCTTCACATGAAGACGTAATTTAGACTTTTTGACCAAAGGTTAAATTATACATAGTATTGCACATTAACTTTTTCGGGTATGTAAGGATAGTTTTTTAGGAAATCAGTCTTATTTTTCTTTCATCTGGCTAAAACAATTCGAAATTAATTATGTAAAAGACAGAGAGAAATATCAACTGTCATTATCGATCTTACCATGTCTCTTTGGAAAAGGACCCATCTTTTTTTTTTTTTTTTTGTTTCCAATTTTTTTTTTTTGAATTGATGGAAAGGGATGGTATTTCCTGAATCAATTCAGGCTATATGTTTTTTTTTTTTAAGAAGGAAACCACCGAACCGAACAAACGACCTAAGTTATCTTCCGGATCGAAACTGACATAACCCAACAGGCAAATGATAGCTGAGGGGTTACAGCCAGATTATCACGACAAAACTGACTAATCAGGCTTAAAAAACAGACTTATTCCTAAAAAAACAACTCTCTCTTTGACAAGAGACACTCTGCTCTTTCATGGAATCCCCTTTACTGAAGTTTCCCTCCACAATATCAAAGAGTAATTTCGACATTCACAAAAAGTATTCCCTCCAAATGAGGGAATGATCAGAAAGAAAAGCTATGATAACATTAGGACTCTCGTGTAAGCTGAAAAAATACCAACTTGTTCAACTATAGACGTGTTTTCTGCGACGAGCGTTAAGCTTAAAACAACCAAGTAAGAGAAATTTAACTCTCCTAATCAAGTCGGTAGGGCGCCATTAGGGTAGAGAGAACTTCCTATGCCCCACTCCCCCACCGAAAAAAGGAAAACCATGAAGCTCTGTCATGAAATAGCTTTGAGGCAGACAAATCCACAGTTACCTTCCTCCTTAAATGAAGCAATCATGGCTTCCAGAAAAAAACAAGTGAGCAGTAAACCAAAGAGAGCCTTTGCCATGGTGCAATGTGGCTAGTTTCCCAGTTTCGTGCGTGAGATGAGATGAAGGTCACTACTGTTCGCTCCAGCTGAAGTAGCTCCCCTATTAATACTCATCAGTTCGGGAGGGCCGCACGCAAACATCTTATCATGCAATCACTTTAATTTGTTTTACTAGTTGATAACAATCTGCTCATTTCTGTTTTATAGTGCATCTTCATTTGTCAACCAAAGACACCATTTATAACTGGTTATGAAACAGGAGATGTTATTATAATATAATCTGATGGGAAATGTGCAAATAGTTTAAATAATAATTCAAATGAGAATAAACATGACGCAGTGGCAAGAAAACTTTTTCTTTTCCTTCTCTGTCTCAAAGTCGTTCTCTATTCAAACGATCTTTAAAAGCTCTTTTTTTTCTGTTTCTTAACGAAGCTAAGAATATAACATACCATTAATTCATCATTCTACCTTTTTTTTTGTTTTCGTTGTTTTTTTTTCTTTTTTTTTCACACTGTGAAATTTCTGCTTTTTAAACAGTTTAGATATCATATAATTTAATTTTCAGTTGTTTCCTTAAACAGCTACTAATACCATAGCAAGTAGTTTCTGATCTTCTCATAAATATTTTATCTTGTTATGCTCTGTTGCTAACCAGGCAAGCTTAAGATACATATCAAGGGAAGTCCTTTTTGTGATCACGTAGACTCTTAAAAGTTGAAGATAGATCAGTGTAAATTTGCATATTTACAAGCAATTACCGTCTCATTTGCCTCCATTGAGGGCTGTTTCATTATGGTAGTCTTTCTTTCTTTCGACCTTGCTTTCCGTTGGCGGATAAGGTTTCTTTTTTTGTATTATTGTATTTCTTTTTTTTGTTTTTTATTATTTTTTGTGTAATGATTGGAAGCTTGATAGAAATCAATTTCGTTGTAGATGTTGCCTTGGTAAAATATGTTACCTCGCCACCCATTGAACTTCCTTATTAAAACGTGTAGAATATGATGCGAAGATTTTACCTTCAGGGTATATCGATCAACGTTAAAGTTGAATAAGCATATCTGGGAAACATGGCGAACATGTTTCACATGGTGCTTTACAATTATAATTTAATTTAGAGGATTCAGTGAAAAATATCCCCATAAACAAGTCGTGTGTCTTTTTCGTTTTCTTTTTCATTTCTCTCTTTTATTTTGACAACTTTGTAGTAATAATGTGAGGGTCAGCTGTCCCTTATCGCGTGAACATGCCGCGTGAAAACGTTCAGTTTGAACGCCCTTGGATTAACTCCCACCCTGGCGTCGTCAATTGATAGTACGGCGCTATCAAACTGCGTTATTCCATTAATAGGACAAACTGATTATATCGATGTTTTCTGATGCATCATATGATTCTTCTGATGTTATCAATGCTGCCTTATACTTCTCCAATAGGCCTTTTCATCAATGTGGTCACATAACCGTGGTTTGAATAAGGTAAACAGGAATTCAAACATTGGTCTTTAAAATTGGCTCACCCATCGGTCGAAGACAAATTAATCAGTCGAGATTAAATGATAACAACAAAGCAGCTGTCTCCCGTGTCGTGATTTTTCTGAAAAAAAAGAAAGATTATGGCGTGTGAAGAAACTAAAAATTGCTTGCAATGGTCGTTTAAAAAAGGAGAATTGAGACAAAAGGGAAAAAATTGAAGGAAAACTGTGTTTGCTCTTGAACGCGCTTATTTTAACTCAAATCCTTGTAACAAACGCCAATTTTATAATAGCGCAAGCAATTCAATAAATAAAGGTTCCTTTTGGTTACTTGGTTAACAACTGACAGAGCATGATGAAACAATTATAATATAAGTAGACCATGGCCACTATCTGCTAATAATTTTCGGGGAAAAAAAAAGTCGTGTTTGAAAATGTTGGCAACAGTCCCCCTTTTGGAA
The DNA here is from genome assembly GCF_036669915.1 of Pocillopora verrucosa. Taxonomy (NCBI): domain Eukaryota; kingdom Metazoa; phylum Cnidaria; class Anthozoa; order Scleractinia; family Pocilloporidae; genus Pocillopora; species Pocillopora verrucosa. The sequence continues at coordinate 33,885,047 of NC_089312.1, read as the reverse complement.
ATCACGTTTGTAAATTAAGCAAGTTTCTCTGCGAGCAAAAAGGGGTCGTGAGCAATAATTTCTAAAATGGTAAAGAGTGTTTTTTGGAAAAGCAAACAGATAACGAGCATTGCTACCGAGACATTTTCTTCTTTTCATCTACATTCTTGTCTAAACCTTGCGATTCTCATCAGATCGCCATTAGAAAAACTCGTTAAGCAACAAAATCTCTCCTCTCCTTACTTTCTTGGCAACCGAGCCAATGAAGCATATTAATGAGAAGATCAGTGTAAAATGTTTAAAAACGTTGATCGCATTTCTGTCATTTAAAACTGTTTAAAAACATATATTGCATATTGTGATCCTTAGAACTGTTTAAAGAAAACCCAAATTGCACAATTTGATATTCAAAACCGTGTAAAAAGCAAAGATTGCGCAGCATAATGTTAACTGTCAGCTCCAAGAATAAACAGGAATAGACAGGTTTGAAATAACATTATCTTCACGAGGACAACATGGAAAAAAAGCATTGATCACTAAATTGAAAAGGATTTGTTTTAATTAAGCAAGCAAAGGTAATTTCTAAATGGCTTTTTTTTATTGATTATGCAAAAGATCATTACACTGTAAAATGAAGAGAGCCAAATTGACCCCAAAAGCCAAATTGGCTCCAATGTCATGAGGGCCAGTATGGCCTGTCGAGGCTCGTTTTGGACTATTTAAGCTAGAACGGGTCGGACAGGTACCATTTCGACCCCTCCAAAATCTGAATTGGCCCAAATGAATTCTACTTTGGAGCTTTTTCTCAATTTGGCCCTACCAAGATCCAAGTAGGATTTACCAACGATCTGCAATTTTTGAAATGACTAATAATTATCCCAAAATTGTCACCAATTTTGGTTACATGGAACTCCCATCACGACTTGAACGACACAAAGACGTAGAGATTTGGGATGTTATTAGGGCAATAAACCGGTAAAAGAAAATTTTTCGCTCGGTGGAAACCGGAAGAGCAATCTATCGATTGACTTACTCAACTTTACGCTGTGAATTTTTCAATGAGTAAAATTTTGTCATAAAAGGTGTTTCTCTCCAAAATTCGTCCTTCTTGAGCTAGTGCGTCTTAGCAGCTCCTTCTGTGTATCACATTAGTCGAACCTAGACCGCATGCGTCGGACACAATAATGAATTATAACAGCGAATGCATCTCTGAAGAGGCTGTTTCTTGGCTACAGTCGCATGGAATGAGGCTTAAGAAAGGAAAGGTAAGCGAAAGAAATTTCTTAACAACACGTTTTATTGCAGCTTTACATACACAAACCTGACCGCTCCGTTGATATTTGTTCGTATCTTATCTTGCAGAAAAGGACGGTTGTGATGGCAAAGATCTCCTTGCTATCGCTCAAGGCACTACATCCCTATTATAAAAGAGCGTCTAAAGTTCAAGGAATTGATTGTAAAGAACGCTGAACCTAAAGATGACACGAGTTCTTCGTCGGTACGATAATTAATTTTCCCACCAGAGAATTTGACGCATGAATGGTTCGCCTTTTCTTCTGAGGCTTGTTGAGTCTCAGCGGTTTCACAGCTAAAGTCATGTGATCAAATTTTGGCGCCAAGAGATAAGGACGGTTACAGTTCGAATACTGCGTTTGCACAAGATGGATTTAATTTATTTCAAGATTCTCTGATTTTAGGATCTCTCACTCTGAATTCTTAATAGTTTTCTTAAAAAGATGACCTGATATTTTTATGTCTATGTCTTGTTTGCATCCACTTAAGCTGATTTTTTTGGCTCTCTCTCTTTCAGCGTGCAGAATCAAGTCCTTCGAGTAAGACGTTTCAAACGTCGATTGAGGATTCAGAAAACATCAGCGATTATGAAAATTTAGAAGTGACATCGGCACTTAAAGAAAGGGTAAATCGCTCAAGGATCTCTGTTTTACGGACGAGGCGACAAAACTGAGCATTGTCTAAGTAAGTTCTTATATATTAAACTTTGCGGGATGGTGAAGAGTACATTATCGATTGTATTCTTTCTATTTTATCCCAAAGGAAAACACTCAAGTTGCCAGTTGGTCAGCTAAAGATGAGAAATTTCGGGGATAGCACCTACAAAAATGGTGAGATTTGCTTTATTTTTATTGAAATATATTAGATATGTATTTACTTGTATCATGCATAAAACAGAGTAAACCCAATGTGTAAATCTGGTTAATTAATAAATAAGTGAATATATAGGATGTTATCAGACAGTTTAATTTTTTTGAAAACCAATATTTACCTACAGGTTCCTCCTGGATGGCTTTCAAAATTCCAACTACCATCGAGTGTAAGAAACTTTTCTTTGTTTTGTTTTTTAAGTCTACAAGCAAACCTTATTAATTCATGAATACTGGACTAAAACTGAAGAGCATAGAGGTATGATTTCTTTTCTTGATAAGTACATATACAGTTTGGTGAAAATACATCATTGATGATCACCATTATTGTGTTTTTACTTTTTATGCACAGTTTGCTTACATATATTTTGCAACTTTGTAGTTGCAAAAATTTACTGTTCTCCAACAACAAATTAATTTGTTCATTTGTTGGTTTTTTTGTACATATATATATGGGATATCTCACCCAAAGTACTCTGGGTCTGTCGCCCACTTAGCTGGTAAATATTGCTTTCCCTGCCAGATCTTCGGCAAGGTCTGTGCAGATTCCATGTTTGGTTGAGTCATGAAATATGGTGTCCGCCACCCTTTTGTTTAAGGCGTCAGCACTGTGATATTTTTATGTGCAATACGAATATGAGAGACTCATTCGAGCCAAAAGTGATAATGCCCATGTGTCTGTCATTTGAAGATACTTTCCATTTGTCTACTATCTTATTGAAGAAATCTTTCAACTTTTTTCGCTCCGTCTTGTCCACGCTCGCTTTTTTAAATATCTTTTAGAACGGCGGCATCCAGAAAGCACAGCTCTGAAATGAGAGGCGATAACCTGTCCTCAAACTCAAGCTGCAATATTTCAAAAAGACCGTAAAAAATTCATACAAGTAACCAGGAAAACATTTTTGGCTTACCAAGGCAATCTTCGTCGTTTCATTCTCTCATTTTATTAGTATAAGGGTAAAACTTGGGCGATATTCTCCACCTTCGTAGATGATATCCTATAAAGAGAGAAGACCTAAGACTTCAGTTTGACCAAAGTTTAACTAATGGCTTATTTCATTCACTCATTTGCTCGAG
>NC_089312.1:33841829-33876829 GCF_036669915.1 Pocillopora verrucosa | reverse complement strand
TTCCGTCTACGAAACCAAAGCAGTTGCTTAGTGGCGCCCCTTGGTTAAAAACAGCTTCCGCGTACTTTTCCAGCTCTAGTGGATTTAAAATGGTTCGGTTCCATTGTGTGATTCTGTGGTTATGATGTGCATAAATCCAGTCTGTTACGGTGTTGCATATCATGCAAAGTTCTGGTACTGGCCTTCCGAAAATAGGTATCATGTCTGAGTATCGACAAGGAAAGGAATATCGCTTCAGAAGCATGCAAAGCCCTTCTGTTCCTTCGCAAACAGTTCCCTGGTCGCATATGAAGTATTGCGGAATTTGAAGAGCATCTTCTACCAGAGGAATGTGGTGCTTTTCCACCCTGAAGTTTGCCCTACACTCGGCTTCACTTTGGCTCTCTAAGTTAAACGGCGGGTAGTTATAGTACGGAAAATCCAAGTTGTTTGAACTGTTTTCTTCGAAAAGCAAAGCATATTCTTCAATCGTAATGATATTAGAGGCATAGCTGGCCAGCAAAATTTCGCGAGTTTCTTTAAAAGTCCCATTTGCACTGAAAACAATACTATAATCGGTTTCTGTTGTTCAGAAATAAAGTAATTTCACTACTCTTTTTATTCTATCCGCGGGTAGCCGCGTCGTTGAATCCCGCCATCTTAACCTAAAATTTCCCGCCACGAACACGGCGTCCTCGACACAGGCCTCACGCGGCTTCGGTATATTTGACGACGTCCGCGTTGTTGGATCTTAAAGTCCCTATTGAAACTGTTGCCGACAATGCTTGCCCATGGGATCATTGCTTTCTTCAGTTGGTGTATCGTTTGTGAAATCCACACCCGAAAACATCTGATCGACGGGATTCTTTGCGGTATCATTGCTTGTGCAATTGATTTAGATCATTTTATAGCTGCTAAATCTTTCAAAATTAAGGTAAGAGACACAAATCAGCGAGCGGTACTGTACCCTTGACTGAACACGAAGAGGGGTGTTAGAGTTCGGGACAGTCACGGTTTATGCAAGGAACACCAAGTAATTATTTGAATTATTTTTTATCATGCCAATAACAACTTGGCTTTTCAATTTTTTCCCTTTATTTTGAAAAACCATGCAGTGAAATTGCCCATTTTGATTGGCTAACTTTAATGGTGATGAACTCCCAATGATGAGCCAAGAAAATGTCCTTACAAAGCGCACCAGGTAAAAACCCGGGAATTGAAAAAGTGACCCAGAAAATAAAGCTATCCTTGAGCAGAATACCTCCCAGAAATGGGTCTTTGATTGAGGTACAATTGATTGAATTTTCCCAAAATACCTGTATCCGTGCCATATTTCAAACTCAATAGAAAACCTGCAGTTTCATTCTGCATCCAGGAGACTCCAGAATAATGAGGGACTTTTTGCAAAGCTCTTAAGTTGATTTGCTGGCGAAGAGTAAGTGCCATAATACTTCCCTTAAGGGGGTATTGGGACATTCATGCACTCCTTCATTTGGTGCAATAATTTCCACTGTCGTCTGTTGTCTTCATTGTGGTGCCAATGTTACAAGTGTGGCTTGCACAGAACAATTGCTTTCTTCAATCCCTACCATACTTGTTTACAGTTGGTGTTATTTCACACCACTTGCATGATGGGAACAGGTGTGGCTTATGTTTTTGGCCCCTTGGGAGTACACCACCTCCGCCATACTGGATATACATATGTTGTATTGTTGCCCTACCTTTTATTGTCAAAGAAACAAAAGCTAACATTGACAAGCTGGTTGTTATTCCTGTAGCTGAAAACAATGTAGTCCTTTTGGATGAATGAAAATTAACTGAATAGAGCAATTTATCCATTTCCTTTATTCAATATAGGGACATACTGACAAATTTTATTCAAATGCTTTCCCATGACTCAATACAGCAGCTGCTTAACTCAAAAGGGCTATAGCAATAGAAAAGTGCATATTTTGTTTAGGGTTAGAGTTAGGGTTTGAGAAACTCAGGTAAATAAAGTGTATGAAGATGATAAGTTGTCTTGCATTTTAGCAATTAAACGCCTCTTACCTACCCCTTCTTGGGCCCAAAACTGAATGGTTCACTTCGAAAAACTGCAAAATCAATGAATTCTATTTTGGAATGATCAAAAGCTCCTAAAAACAGGGAAACAACACACAAACCCTATGCTTGAGTAATTGGTTTCTTAAATGCTGACTTATACCACTGCAATTACTGCACAATAAATGGTGATGTTCTGGTGAAATGAGAAAAATAAAAGCAGGGGGAAAATGGAAAAAGAGAGACGATAAAGAAAACAAAAACAAAGATTTGTTTAGGCAGAGACTGATTCAGAATCCTCTTGCAAAAGAGGAGAAGCACTATCCATCAGCCCAAGCTTGCAGAGGATGTTACTAATCCAAAATGTGTCTTTACAATGGCCTTTTATTCAATTGTTAGGCTAATTCTGTTTTCCATTTTACAGTTACTTTTTGCTATTTCCATTGCATTAGCGGAAATTTAGGAAATCCTGGAACCTGATCGGCTCCAGAAGTGGTAAGAATCTTCTGCTCCGTCCAAGGGGGTGATTGGAATCGTTGTCATACGGCATTACCTCTTTGTTAACTTAATTGTAGACACTGTCAATCTTTAACCTTTAATATGCCTGTATAACTAATCAATATTCTCTCCCGTTCGACCTCATTTCTTTGGTTTGCACCATTTAATTTCAAAATAGTCTGAATATGAGATAATTTAAATTACCAACAAAGTGTTTGTGAAGAATAACACATCCTTGACGCGAAATTCTACATGAAATCAAGTTTGGAGAATTAACGAATTAACCTCATCTCTATAGAAGCTCAAGAGTACCCAAATATAAAACAGTCAGCACAGTCTGTACTGTTTCAAATTTTATGTAGCTCTATGATGTTCAATTCAATACACTAAACCAGTTGGGGTATATCTCGTTCCCTCGAGCCCTAACTCAAAGGTGGTCTACCTTCTGACAGAAGGCTCTCTCTTTCATCAATTGATACACTTGTCTGGTCAGAAGACCGACGGCCGCGACGTCTGCGAGGTCTTCGCGAATGTCTACGAACTTGATCCAAGTCACTGTCAGTGGGAGGAGGTGGCAGATTCTTATCATCATATGCAGCTGACCACGCCTCCACAGTGTGCGCTCAATCACATGGAAAAACGTCTCGACTCGGTGCCAAAGTAGGGTTAAGAACTGAATCACAATAATTAACCCGTAAATACAGAGAAACGCAAGACCCAGCACGTTGGTTCCCAAGACCTCCAGTCTAGTCTGTCTCATTAGAGTAATGATCAAAATATGGCTATAAACGCAAAATACCAACACAATTTAGATCCAAAAGAGAATTCGAGGGTTTCTGTTCCTCCTTTTCTCTCTAAGGAGGACTTAAAGAGGTTTTTACCTATCTAATTATAACCATTACAATTTTTTCAAATGTGATTGGTGCATTGGCTGCTTTATTTTTTCTAATCATTCACAGTGTAATTGGACAGTTAGCTGTATATCGGTCAGATGAAGCAGCCAATCATACTAAGTCCACTCAGCTAAACCCACTATTCACAGAACTGATCACAGTAACCATAGCAACAACCATTTAATTCGAGTGGAGTCCAATTCGGTCTGTAATCATACAAGTGATTAACAAATTCGGACGACCGCAAAGTGGGTGTCCGATATGTTTATCACGAGACAGAATTGGACAACAAGAATTACTTTCACCAATTAATCATAACCATCTCAATTTCCGAAAAAACAAACACATCTAAAACAAATATCTCCAGTGGAGACGATTTGTTTAGTTAAAAATTCCTCCATTTTGGAAATTCCCCAGTTTCTCCTTGGATAAGTGGTTGTTGCTATGGTATTTTGATCATTTCTGTGACTGGTGGATTAGCCGAGTCGCTCTGACGAAGGGCTAACGCTCGAAACGTCAGCTTTTTTACCCTTTACGGTGGCTAATTTACGTTTTCAACTCACTTGTTAACACTAAATTACCTGCTATGATTGGCTGATTCAACTGTTCGATTACAGGTGTTCGATCACAGACAACTGTCCGATTACAAATGTTCAGAATGATTAGTGAAAAATGAAGCTGCGAATGCACCAATAATATTTGAGGAATTTGTAATGTAAGAGTTTAACCAAACTAACTTCAAGATATGGTGGGCAAAACGCTCTTGCCATAAATACGACTTATCGTTTGCCCAAGCCGAGACACAACTGACTAAAATGCGGTTCTGGGTGGTGCTCAAATGATCACGTCCCTGATGGACAAAGAATAACTTCATCATTTCGGTTTAACATAATGAGACACGAATCAAACTTGTGCGGTGATAAAGCTGTAGCAGCCGTGACATAACTGAATGAAGCAACCAGTACCTGCTCATAGAGCCGAACCAAAAGAAAAGAAATGTAGGCCATCCATAAGCTCTCAGCTCTTTTAAAGTTTGAGGTGAGCTCAATTTTAAGGTGTTTATCAATATATTACCATCATTAAGGTTCTAACGATGACTCTGTTGGCGTTATTTTGCACCCGATAATTCACGAATTTCAAGTCAGTTTCCCTGCAAGTTTTTCCCAAAAATTTAATTCGTAATTTTGATGTTCAAGCTCCTTTTTCTCGGAATTACTATCGGATAATCTTTTCTCTGTGGTCAGAGAAAAATACTTGTACCGGGGCTGTTCCTTTAACTCTAGTGTGTAACATGTCTTTTTGCACCGCAGTCATCACATCTGACGTATCTCCCACACGACTTAATCTTCCTCTTTTTGGCAGTGTTTGGTGTTATGTTTTTTTCTCCCCTTTTGTCACTAATGTTTGCCACAAGGCGATTTTATAGATTTTATACCTTAAACGCTGTACATCGATAAACCACGACAGCCTAGTTACAGTTTTTTCCGCGCTATTCTTCACTGTCTAATGGCTTTGATTCGTAATCCTGGGAAAATTTCCGATTAATAAATCACCTTTGCATTAGAGCAGGCCTGATTTCCCACCAAAGAAATATACCTACACTTTTTTGAAACAAAGCAAGGAGAAATTAGCTGTCAATCTCAGATCATTCGAAAGTGTTAATCATGATTTTTAATCTCTCTATCAGTGAAATAACCCTTGAAGGCCTTATGACATTTAAACCCCTTTAAAGCTTCGCTTCTATCACATGTCAATAACTATTCCTTATTCTCAATTTCTTAGACTTCGTAGTTTATGCAGTGACGGCTCTGATTATTTTCAACAAAACAAAGGTAATGTGCCAGTTTTTCGAAAAACGTGGCTATCCTGTTTCTGTCGCTCAAGCGGGCCACCACCAAATTGATCGACAGTCAGCACTACAAATGGCACAGAAGGAAAATATCGGTCTTACTCCATTCACACTCACACTGACCCTCATTATCAAGCAGTTAAATCCACCATTCTTAGAAACTTTAAATTACTTCAAAACGATCCCGAAATTGGTAGTATCTTTTCGCAGCCTCCTCTAATTTCATTCAAAAGCGACCACCTCATAAATAAATATTAAGTCTTCACTAAACAGCACGAAAACAGTAAAGCCTTTTGACAGATAAGTTTATTTGGGAGAGCCTGGAAAGAACCTAACTAAAACACTATGGACAGGAAAGCTGGGTGGGAATCGAGGCCTTAGCTCCGGAAACTATAAGCCCATCCTACGGAGGCTTAACAAAACTAGCCGATGGCAAAGCAAGACTTCAGTAAACTGAACTAAATGGAGCTCTGACTCCTGGGTTGATTCAGCGACCTACATGACTATTACGTGCTATACTCCTTTTTGTATACTTCCGGTGTCCTGCTCGTGTCGACAAAATTTTTTTTTCAGCCTTCAACGCACGCTTACTCGTCAAAAATAGCATTTATGGTCAGAAGTTCAATACCAACCCGAGACTCTCAAGTTTAAGCGTACACGATACAAAACTTGTCCTTTCATTCATAACTTCGAGAACATTTCTGGACCCAAGCGATCCATTAAGATTACTGATCATTTCACGTGCGCCTCCGTCAATGTAATCTATTGTAAAAACTGTATTTATTGCAAGAACACATGCATTGGCGAAACATAAGGACAGCTGGGTGGCCCTTTCTGAGAACAACTTTGTGAAGTAGAAAGGAATAACAAGGACGCGTTCAAGCCATTTGTAAGGATACTGAAACGAGTTATCCATTGCTTGAGGCAAATAAAGCCTTCAGACCCGAGTCTCATTTTTTTTTCATCGTTTATTTAGTTTAACTTAAACAATGTTTTACAACTTTCATTTCCTGATACTCGTCCCTTCATATTTATTTTAAGAAAATGTTAAGACTTTCATTAAACTTGATTAAATGCGGTTTTTAGGCATTGTCAAGTGGCGTAATCTCGTGGCGTCGTCAATGTCTTTTAGCCTGTTCACTTCTTTTACACTGTCTTGCCCTGTATTGATTTAAAAAGAAAAAAAAGATTGAGAAAATTTCTCTTCACATGAACCAGCACATTCCAGCTGGCTCTATTTTTCCGAAACATCAGCTCTGTACTTACCAGACGATTGCAAAGATCGCAAGACTTCGGACAATATTCTGCTGCATAATCGGTTTCGCAAAGTGGAGGATTATAATTGATTTCCCGTCCACAATCTTCTTCAGAGTCACTGCAAATTTCGGTTCCTTTGCCTCAAGAAGGAAAAAGAGGAAGAAGAAAAAAAGAAAAAATGAGTTGATTTAAAATAAAGTATGAATGACTCGTAAATAGAATTACAGAGATGGTAAGTTCTCTCTTATTCTCTTTACAAACATGACGCTATCGACATTGCTGATTCTAGCAGTATGCAGGACGTGTTTCATATGAACTTCGTATTGGACCTCGCTCACCGTAGTCTCTGCGGCTCAGTTGTAGAGCATCGGAACGCGGAAACAGAAGGTCTTAGGTTCGATTCCTCATGGGGACTCGGGGAATTTTTTCTTTGTCCTACGCTAGTGACAAGACGTAAAACATATTTCTCCATGAATGACTCCTTTTCCATTTTCCTAGTGAAAGAATACCAGGCGTCCCGTGACATGAGTTAATTAAGAATACTTTCTGTGCTTGAGCGGTCATAAATCCTAAAGAAAGGTCGGAAAACTATTTCCTTCCAAAAAAAAGGATACAAAGACACTACACATTACCTGGAAACGGTAGTTTGCTTGGTGGAGGAACTGTGTAATCATTAGAGAAAAAATAAAATATCAATTATCAATGAAAAAGACGCTTGTTAATGTATTGGCAACATTTTAAACGTAATCGTTGGCTTTTTTCTCTCTCAGTTCTAACACGCATTCCTGGATTATTTCGAGAGCCGGCAAATAAAACAAACTTTGAATAAACCGAAGCAATAAATGTCCTTTAAGTTTTCTTTGTTATTACTGTCTTCTTCCGCTTTTTACGACTCAATCACCGACATTGCCCAAAAATTACGAACTTTGTAAGTCCGCTCCACGCAATTTTTTTGCTTGCGCAGGATCATAGGAAGTAAGCCCGAACAGGCAAGTCAGGCCCAATTTATCTCGGTCTTACCCTTATTACCCTGACAGTATTGGTCAGGTGAGTTATTGTTGATTTTTGTTGTTGTTATTATTTACTTTTCTAATCATTTTTCTTCAGTCACCATTCTTTCCTTTATTATTGTTAACCTCGCACTGTATCGATTAACTTTCAACTGAAGACAAAGGCAAGAAATTGGTAAGCTCTTTCTCTAATTCTGTATCAAAATGGAGACCACCCTTCTTACTTCCTAACAATTGGGTTAGCAATAGTTACCACAGAGATTCTGGTTTAGTTTGTCAGATAGCTGCTGGAAATATTCCAGGGCTTCATCTTCCTCCTTTACATCATCCATTGAATCGGTCATCAGCCTTAGTCTGCCTTCAGACGCCTGAGTTCCTATTGCCACGGCTATCACACGGACACCTGCGCTTCGCAAGGGCTCAGAGGTACTTAGCAAGCTTTTAGTGTCGCGGTCTTCGGATTGTTTACCATCAGTCAGCACTACTGCAATCTTATACACGTCATCTCTTCCCTCTTTGAACACTTGTTTTGTTTCTACCAGGGCCTTGTCGATTCTTGTTCGGCTGCCGATGCTTTTTATGTTTTGTACCATATCCTGAAATTGTTTGACGCTTAAGTTTTTACTGAATCGAGCCTTAACCTCAACTTTATCAGCGAACACAACCAGAGCTACCCGAGACTCATCTGCTCCTAGTTCTAGACCTTTTACCATATCCTTTACAAGCATCTTTGCGTCTTCCAGAGCACCAACCCCAATAGTATCTGAAGAGTCGAAAACAAACGCCAGATCTACTGGGCATCCTGTATTGACATTAAACAAAACCACATAATTAGATCATGAACTGGATTTCATATTCTCCTACAAGTCTTACTGAAAACGAATTAAATAAAGTTCTCCGATTCTCTTGTTTTGAATTCGTTTTTTTATTTTTATCTTCACAGTGGTTCAAAACCTTATTGTAAACTATTCTGTACTTTTGTAATGCTACTAAAGGATAATATGAAAAGATCACTTTCTCCTTTATGACGAACTAATACGAGGGGAACGAGACAACTTGGAAATCATATGAATACGTTTGGACATCAACACCAGCACCGTGTGTCAAGAGAAACAGAGTAAAAGGCTTTACTTTTTGTATTCAAAATTTACAGGAAATTAGAATGCAGAAGAACAGATAATCTTTTATTGTGCAGAACTTTGACTTACGAGGGCATTCTTCTTCGTTGCATGTAATAGTCTCTTTGGCAGGCCCAATGCAAGCCTTTCCACATATATTAGGTGGAGGATTGGTGCAGCCTCTCGTGCGAGTCAAGGTTCCTCCTCCACATTTTGCATTGCACTCAGACTCAGACCAATCTGCGTAACGACCATCAATAACTGCAAATTGACCATGAAAGGGCAATAAGTATCATTGGATTATCAACCTCGTGGAAAATTACCATAACTGCCCTTTTCAGTAACATAGGAATGGCACGTAGTTGGGGAAAGATCTTATAAATCCGTCTTAATGCATCAATCATGTTGCACATTTCTCAGGAAAGAGCTGTGATCTTTTGCGAGAGCTCAAAAGGTCATAACACAGCGTTATAATCGCTTAATTTCGTAGGACAAAAATTTCGAAAATCTGGCTTTTTCCGTCAGAATTCGCATGATTTTGAAAGGGGTAGTAGTTATGAAATCATGAATAATAATTATTTTAAGTCAATTTTATGAGTGTCATCTTACCAGGATTCTCTGTGCAACTCCTTGTTTCCTTATCAGCACCGATACAATCCTTTCCACATTTTGACGGGGGAGGTTTGGTACAGGTTCTTGTGCGGGTTTGGAATCCTTCTCCGCATGTTTTACTGCACGACGAAAACTTTGACCACTGTGTGTACTTGCCGTCAGTAGATCCTATAATGGTTGTCAAGAGTAAAGATAACAGAGTGGGTTCTTTTAAGAAAACGTGTTTTTCTTTTTCAGATAAAACAACATACGAGATTTTCGAAAAAAAAGATTTAATTGTGATATTAGAGGCAGAAATGATCGATTCGACGAGATTCTTGTGCAAGCTTCCCAGCAACACCGGTTGGATGCGCGGCACTACACACTAAGCTATAAAGACACACGTTGGGGGGATTGTGAGCAACAGAAATTTTAGTAGGTTCTTCGACCTGCAAATGAAATTTTAGTGCAGAAATTAACCTCGCTGATGCAATTTATGGAATAATTGATGAAATGAGTAAAATTTATTTATTTTGAATGGCAATCAAATTACTTATGGGGAAGTAGAAACCAATAGAATTTGCTTCGCTCCCAACTTGAAGCTACGTATCTCAGTTGGTAGCACTGAGCTGCTGACTAGTATCTGTAATACACGGGTTCGAGTCCTGTCGAAAGCTTGAATTTCCTTTCAGGCTTCTTTTTTGCTTTTCTTGAGGTAATTTTTTGCGCTTAAATTTAACCAGCAGGTCGCAATAAAATTCATTTATGATATTTGTGATATGAATTGTCGTCATTATCATCATTATCATCATCATTATTATCATCATCATCATTATCATCATCATCATTATCATCATCATCATCATCATCATCATCACCATCTTAAAATTTAAAAAAAAGTTCATCAAGTCACCACTTAAAAGAAAAAACAACAACACAAAAACATATCAACTTCAGAATTCGTCATATGCTATTGCTTTTTCCTTTACAAGCAGGCAACTCTAAGACGTTTAAATAAAAGTGAGCACGTGACTCCACTATCACGAGCATTTTGACATGTGTTACATAAGACGTAAAGGGGCGGATAAAACTAAAATGACTGGTGGAGTTTTAACGTCTACTTACGACAGACTTTCCTCATTAAATTATTGAGTTGACTGGAGAGCTCATTGAAATCCGCATATTTGGATATTTCTCCATCTTTCCCTGCTACCTTTCTCAAGTTCTCATCAGCATCAGCTCTGGATAATTCACTACCGATACCTGCGACGATTATTATCACCCCTCTTCTCTAAGAAAAGAAAAATTTATAATTATCCTTCCTCTGTTCTCGGGTCTTCTGGTAGGTAAACCCCATGGCTTAACTTTCGATTTTCAGTGCCGAGGTATTCCCAGGACATATACTCGCACTGAAAGTTATTCATAACATGTGGCTTTACTTGATAAAGTCGGTATACTCCGAGTAACATACCCTTAATGACGACCTTCCCAATGAATATGAGCTAGTTTTCTAAAATGGAAGGTATTTCAAGAAGCTGATAGAAAATGAAGAAGGTGAACGAAGAAGAGTGCTGAGTGTTAGGGTAGGTCTAATTTTTTTCTTAAAACATCATTTCCATGCGAGAGGAGTGAGTTAAAATAGCGCTGATATTAACATCCCTAACATTAGCTGAAACAAACCTTGAACAATGCTAAATTCAATGTTACATTTTTTCACCTTCAAGTTTCGCGTTGTGACATTGAAGTCAATTTCTGCCCTTTTATCCCATGTTTCATTAATCCAAAATTTTCCATCTGTAAGAATAACCATTGCATTGCCGAAACTGGGTCGGTCTCCTCCACAGCTGGTGAACACTTCTTTCACTGCCAGGTCTTCGGCAAGGTCTGTACGGGTTCCGTCATGTTTCGGTACATAAGATATTGCCTCCGCTGCCTTTGCTTTTATGGTGTCGGCATTGTGGTAATTTCTGTCTGCAAATGTAAAACTGCTCTTGGCATCCGATCCAAAGGTTATAAGGGCCATGTGACTCCCTGTTGGAGATACTCTCAATTTGTCCACAATCTTATTGAAGATGTCGGTTAGCTGACCTCGTTCTTTACTGTCCATGCTTCGTGACACATCTATCAGGACAGCAACATCCAGGGAGCAAGGCTCTGAAATGTTAAAACGATAAACTGTTAATTAGCAGTCAAATTCAAGTTTCAAAATTTCCCTTTCACCTAGGGGGCAATTGTTTTCAGTATCGACTGCAGCCCCCTACGAAGCCCACTGCTCATGATACTAAGCAGTCCTCCAGCCATGGAGTTGTAGCCCACTGGCTGAGCTTTGGCAGGATATAAGGCTGATTGCGAATCATGCTAAACAGCGGAAAAAAAAACAACAAACAAGACTTCCTTTTAATAAATCCCATGAAAACAGTTGTGGCTTACCGAGGCAATCATCGTCGTTGTATTTGCTCATTTCAGGAGTCAGGAATCCAGGGTGATATTCTCCACCTTCACATGAAAAGACGTAATTTAGACATTTTGACCAAAGGTTAAATTATACATAGTATTGTATATTAACTTTTTCGAGTATGTAAGGATAGTTTTTTAGGAAATCAGTCTTATTTTTCTTTCATCTAGCTAAAACAATTCGGAATTAATTATGTAAAAGACAGAGAGAAATATCAACTGTCATTATCGATCTTACAATATCTCTTTGGAAAAGGACCCATCTTTTTTTTTTTTTGTTTCCTATTTCCTTTTTTGAATTGATGGAAAGGGATGGTATTTCCTGAATCAATTCAGGCTATATGTTTTTTTTTTTAAGAAGGAAACCACCGAACCGAACAAACGACCGAAGTTATCTTCCGGATCGAAACTGACATAACCCAACGGGCAAATGATAGCTGAGGGGTTACAGCCAGATTATCACGACAAAACTGACCAATCAGGCCTAAAAACAGACTTATCCCTAAAAAAACGACTCTCTCTTTGACACGAGACACTTTGCTCTTTCATGGAATCCCCTTTACTGAAGGTTCACTCCACAATATCAAAGAGTAATTTCGACATTCACAAAAAGTATTCCCTCCAAATTTAGAATGATCAGAAAGAAAAGCTATGATAACATGAGGACTCTCGTGTAAGCTGAAAAAATACCAACTTGTTCAACTATAGACGTGTTTTCTGCGACGAGCGTTAAGTTTAAAACAACCATGAAGCTCTGTCATGAAATAGCTTTGAGGCAGACAAATCGACAGTTACCTTCCCCTTAAATGAAGCAGTCATGGCTTCCAGAAAAAAACAAGTGAGCAGTAAACCAAAGAGAGCTTTTGCCATGGTGCAATGTGGCTAGTTTCCCAGTTTCGTGCGTGAGATGAGATGAAGGTCACTACTGTTCGCTCCAGCTGAAGTAGCTCCCCTATTAATACTCATCAGTTCGGGAGGGCAGCACGCAAACATCTTATCATGCAATCACTTTAATTTGTTTTACTAGTTGATAACAATCTACTCATTTCTGTTTTATAGCGCATCTTCATTTGTCAACCAAAGACGCCATTTATAACTGGTTATGAAACAGGAGATATTATTATAATATAATCTGATGGGAAATGTGCAAATAGTTTAAATAATAATTCAAATGAGAATAAACATGACGCAGTGGCAAGAAAACTTTTTCTTTTCCTTCTCTGTCTCAAAGTCGTTCTCTATTCAAACGATCTTTAAAAGCTCTTTTTTTTCTGTTTCTTAACGAAGCTAAGAATATCACATACCATTAATTCATCATTCTACCTTTTTTTTCGTTTTCGTTGTTTTTTTGTTTTTTTTTTCCACATTGTGCAATTTCTGCTTTTTAAACAGTTTAGACATCACATAATCTAATTTTCAGTTGTTTCCTTAAACAGCTACTAATACCATAGCACGTAATTTCTGATCTTCTCATAAATATTTTACCTCGTTATGCTCTGTTGCTAACCAGGCAAGCTTAAGATACATATCAAGGAAAGTAGTTTTTGGGATCAGGTAGACTCTTAAAAGTTGAAGATAAATCAGTGTAAATTTGCATATTTTCAAACAAATACTGTCTTATTTGCCTCCATTGAGGACTGTTTCATTATGGTGATCTTTCTTTCTTTCGACCTTGCTTTTCGTTGGCAGATAATGTTTCTTTTTTCTTTTGTTTTGTATTATTTTTTGTGTAATGATTGGAAGCTTGGCAGAAATCAATTTCGTTGTAGATGTTGCCTTGGTAAAATATGTGACCTCGCCACCCATTGAACTTCCTTATTAAAACGTGTAGAATATGATGCGAAGATTTTACCTTCAGGGTAAATCGATCAACGTTAAAGTTGAATAAGCATATCTGGGAAACATGGCGAACATTTTTCACATGTTGCTTTACAATTTTAATTTAATTTAGAGGATTCAGTGAAAAATATCCCCATAAACAAGTTGTGTGTCTTTTTCGTTTTCTTTTTCATTTCTTTCTTTTACTTTGACAACTTTATGATTATCATGTGACCACGCTGCGTAAAAACGTTCGGTTTTAACGCCTTTGGATTAACTCCCACCCTGGCGTCGTCTATTGATAGTACGGTGCTATCAAACTGCGTTATTCAATTAATAGGACAAACTGATTATATCGATGTTTTCTGATGCATCATATGATTCTACTGATGTCACCATTGCTGCCTTATACTTCTCCAATAGACTTTTTCAACAATGTGGCCACACAACCGTGGTTTGAATTCGGTAAACAGGAATTCAAACATTGGTCTTTAAAATTGGCTCACCTATCGATCGAAGACAAATTAATCGATCGAGATTAAATGATAACAACAAGGCGGCTGTCTCCCGCCTCGTGATTGGCCTTTAAAATAGGCTCACCTATCGATTGCAGACAAATTAATTAGTCGAGATTAAATGATAACAACAAGGCGGCTGTCTCCCGCGCCGTAATTGGCCTTTAAAATTGGCTCACCTATCGATTGCAGACAAATTAATCAGTCGACATTAAATGATAAGAACAAGGCAACTGTCTCCCGCGCCGGGATTTTTCTGAAAAAAAGGAAGATTATGGCGTATGAAGAAACTAAAAATTGCTTTGCAATGGTCGTTTAAAAAAGGAGGATTGAAACAAAAGGGAAAAAATTGTAGGAAAACTGTGTTTGCTCTTGAACGCGCTTATTTTAACTCAAATCCTTGTAACAAACGGCAATTTTTATAATAGCGCAAGCAATTCAATAAATAAAGGTTCCTTTTGGTTAGTTGGTTAACAACTGACAGAGCATGATGAAATAAATATAAGTAGACCGTGGCCACTATCTGCTAATAATTTTCAAGGAAAAAAAGTCGTGTTTGAAAATATTGGCAACAGTCCCACTTCTGGATATCACGTTCGTAAATTAGGCAAGTTTCTCTGCGAGGAAAAAGGGGTCGTGAGCAATGGTAAAGATTTTTTTTGAAAAAGCAAAAAGATAACGAGCATTGCTACCGAGAAATTTTCTTCTTTTCATCTACATTCTTGTCTAAACCTTGTGATTCTCATCAGATCGCCATTAGAAAAATTCGTTAAGTAACAAAATCTCTCCTCTCCTTACTTTCTTAGCAACCGAGCAAATCAGCACATTAATGAGAAGATCAGTGTAAAATGTTTAAGAAAGTTGATCGCATTTCTGTTATTTAAAACTGTTTTAAAACATATATTGCATATTGTGATCCTTAGAACTGTTTAAAGAAAACCCAAATTGCACAATCTGGTATTCAAAACCGTGTAAAAAGCAAAAATTGCGCAGCATAATGTTAACAGTCAGCTCCAAGAATAGACAGGTTTGAAATAACATTGTCTTCACGAGGACAAGATGGAAAAAAGCATTGATCACTAAACTGAGAAGGATTTTTTTTAATTAAGCAAACAAAGGCAATTTCCAAATGGGTTTTTTTAATTGATTATGCAAAAGATCATCATCAACTGTGAAGAAAAAGGTAGAAGAAGAACGAAAATAGGAGCCGCCAGCCTTGATCAATTAATGTGTGTACTATATGGAAGTTTCCTCGCGAAAACAGAATTGAAAGCTTCCTAGCTGATAACGATTTGTGGGAGAGAAGAAAACGAACAAGCTGATTCTTGCCACTCAGGCACGCTCAGTTTCACTTAAGTCCTTATTTGATACCCCATTCGTACCGACAAAAAATGTTTTAGTTAAACTGGGTTTCACTAAATGAAAATCAGAATCAGAGAACCGCTGAACAACTGGATTTTCTACAGGATTCAAGCAATCACGAACTTTCTATATTAAAATTAGAAAAATATTTGTTTATGCAGCTTCTATGAAGAAAACAAACTATAAACCGTGTAGGTGTGACTGGGGTATTATATAGATCTGTATCTCCCATCAGCTTATACTTTTGATAACATCCCCTGTTTGATGACCAGACTCTAATGGCTTCTTTGGTTAACAAATGAAGATGCACGATAAAGCAGTAATGTGCTGCTGATCATTATCAACTATCAAAACAAACTAGAGTGGTTGCATGATAAGATGTTGGCAAGCAGCCTCACGAACTGATAGGCATAAAGAAGGAGGCTATTTCACTAGGAGAGAACAATGGTGACCTTTGTGTCATCTCGAGTACGAAAGGAAACACTCAGTGCCCCATGGCAAAAGTACTCCTTGGTTCGCTGTTCACTTGTTTCGTTTACAGGCTATGAATGCTTCTGTTAAGGAGAAAGGTAACTGTGCACCAGTGTTAGTTCATAGGAAAAATCAATCTCAGAACACCGTGTTTCTTTGAGGGGAACGGCTCATTATCGCCCCGGCGGCAATTTTGGCAGACTCAAATTTTTTATATTAAGTCGTTCAAACTTTTCACTCGTCACGACTAAGTATCGTGGTTGCAGAAACGATTCAAAAGTTTGTTTTTGCAGTGTTGAAAAGAGCCCCAACGTAACTATATACTTCATCTTCGATCACTCAAGATTTAAACGAGTTAGCGACCCTTAACACTAATACCATCAACAGTTCAAGAAATGTTGGACCCTTCATTGTCAAAGCTTAGTTATAAGCGGACTTCTTTAAAACTAAGGGTACAGCAGTCTGATTTAAATGAGGAGCTTTTGTATGTCGAATGTCAGTTATCTGTTTCGTGAAACCTGATTGGTCAGTTTTGCCGAGATTCTCTTAAAGTATTGTTTGCCAAATTGGATTGGACAGTTTCGATCCTTTGGAAAAGTTGGGTGGATCTATTCGGTTTGGTCGGTCGCTTCCGATAAGCGGCAATCTGTTCACAGCATTTTAAGAAGGATCGCGTTGATTGACCAAGATATTTCACAAGGGCAGGGCAAATCTAAAATATAACTCGAGTAAATGAGTGAATGAAATAAGCCATCAGTTAAACTTTGGTCAAACTGAAGTCTTTGGTCTTCTCTCTTTATAGGATATCATCTACGAAGGTGGAGAACATCGCCCAAGGTTTCCACTTAATAAAATGAGAGAATACAACGACGACGATTGCCGAGATAAGCCAAAAATGTTTTCCTGGTTACTTGTATGAATTTTGTACCGTCTTTTTTAAATATTGCAGCTTGAATTTGAGGACAGGTTATCCCCTCTCATTTCAGAGACTGAAACAGCTAGGCTTTTAATCAATGGCGTTTTTTAATTTCCAAATTTAAACACAGGAAAAAAGTAAAATCCTCGATTACACCAATTGAAGTAAAACTAATTTTCACCGAGTCGTGGAACTCTTCAGAATACTTCCAAGTTTCGTACCGATCAATCACGGGACCTGAAAGAAGGGATTCTGATTTGAGGATTGCTTACCGAGATCTCAAAAAGCTTTATTTGACTCAACAAAATTAAGCTACGTGGCTCTACTTTGGACAAACCGGAACGGGACGGTTACAAGAAGTAATTTTTCCCAAAATCCTTTCTCTATATATCCATGACGTACCATATGTATCTTTTGAGTGATGCCGGAAGTTCACTATGTCTACATATGAATGATAAAAGAATTCTTTGAACAGCTGTCAGTGTGTTAGACGAGATCTCTGTCAAAATTCCGAGATTTTCGAACCTTGGCCAGTTGGGATGTGTGAACCCTGTTTAAAAAAGAGCCGTTCAGAATGACTGAGTTCACGTTAAAAGGAGCACCTCACTATATTTTTATCCTTCCCTTTTTTCGTTTTCACATCATTTAAGGGCGAAGTAAGACCGGAAGACATACCAGGAAAGAGCAAATGAGGCTAGTCCAAAATGACAGCGGCTTAAATCACGTTTGATTATGTTTTATTTGTATCTTAAAACCTCATTATAATACAGGATATGAAAAAGGATGTCAGTTAAATGCTTAAGAAAGTAAATCAAGGTTATAAAGTATTGTCAAAGTTAAATCAAAAGATGAAAATTTAGAATGTGGATCTGACGACTTCACTTGCCTCACGTAATGGAGAATTCGTTGCGAAAAAGTACGATCCCTTAGTTACAAATGCCCGCGTTTCGTTGAATGGTACGAAAACAAGTCGTTTGCATCATCCAAACAATTACCTTGACTAACATCATCAAGTTTAGACATTCCAATGAATGGCAACTCCTCTAATCTTTCCTCATTACAAGTACATTTGGTTTACTGAATTTTTCCCAAATAGCTACTCACATCAGGGCCTTTTCTGAATAAGTCCTCACCAAATGGGTTTTAGCCGAGGACATAACTCTAGAGCCAAGCACGAGTGCAATTTCAGTGTTGACCAAGGAAATGAATAGGGATGTAAGTTGCACTGTGATCGCAAAAAAGGTGGCTCAACACGAGTGCAAGGAGCCTGACGATTTCTATGACGCCACAAGTCCACGTTTTTGATGTAATACCTTTTGGAAATTTCTCTCTATAATTCTAGAAGAAAGATGTTTCAGTGGGTGTTAGTTAGGACTTACTTAAAACTCTGAAACGGCTTTCTCTAAAGCCCTCAGCTGTTAAGGAGTTTCCTGAAAAAAAACCTTTAAAAGATATGGAAAAAGAACTTGTGGCAAAACGTTAGAACCATGTCTTTTCATGAACATAAGACGAAGAAAAAATTATGATTTACCGTGATTTATCATAAGGAATCAAACCTCAGACGTTCGGATTCCGAGCATCATGGTAGAGCGTCGAAGAGCGTCGGAGAGCGTGGTGTAACGTCGGTTGGCGGAATATGATAGTCTGAGGTTCGATTCTTCATGGGGACTCTTACTCGAGGTTACTTCAATGGTTGTTGCATCAGAAACCTTCTGTAGTCCTTTATTTACAAGTCCAATCCACAACAATTACTTGGTGGAAACATTTGCAGGGGGCTTGGGACCTAATCAGAAAAACAATATGGCGGATGACTTCCCGTGATGTGGAATTACGTTAGTTCTTCAATCTTATTCCTCCTCCGGGCGGTATCAAATTGTTTTCCCTCTGCACTGACTCACCAGATCCTGAGAATACTGCCCTATCTTTTTCTTGGATGCGTTTGTTATGGATTTGACGCCATATTTTCAAAAATACAAGGAGAGTACGCTCCTTACATTGGAGCTGTTGCTGACAATGCCGCCCATGGGATCATTGCTTTCTTCAGTTGGTGTATCGTTTGCGAGATCCACACCCGAAAACATCTGATTGATGGGGTTCTTTGCGGTATCATTGCTTGTGCAATTGATTTAGACCATTTTATTGCTGCTAAATCTTTCAAACTTAAGGTAAGAGACACAAATCAGTGAGCGGTTCTGTACCCTTGACTGAACATGAAGAGGGGTGTTAGAGTTTGAGATAATCACATTTTATGCATGGAACACTGAGTAATTTTTTTGTATTATATTTTATCATGCCAATAACAACTTGGTCTTTCAATTTTTTCCCTTTATTTTGAAAAACCATGCGGTGAAATTGCCCATTCTGATTGGTTAACTTTAATGGTGATGAACTTCCAATGACGAGCCAAGAAAATTTCCTTACAGGGCGCACCAGATAAATACCCGGGAATTGGAAAAGTGAACCAGAAAACAAAACTATCCTTGATCAGAATACCTCACAAAAATGGATCTTTGATTGAGGTACAATTGATTGAATTTTCCCAAAATACCTGTATCCATGCCATATGCCAAACTCAACAGAAAACCTGGAGTTTCACTCTGCATTCAGGAGAATCCAGAATAATAAGGGACTTTTTACAAAGCTCTTAAGTTGATTTGCTGGCAACGAGTTAGTGCCCCAATACCTTCCTTAAGGGGGTATTGGGACACTCATGCACTACTTTATTTGGTGCAGGAATTTCCTCTGTTTGAATGTGTTTAAAGCAAGTATGAAGGGAACAGGAGAGTAAACTTTATTTAGAAGGATAATTAATTTCAAAGGTACTTAACTTAAGAAAAATGAGTGATTGTAGGATTGAATTTGTCTTGTGCTCTGTATTTGGCATAAATGCTAGAGGATTCCACTGAATACGATTTATATTACTTATCACTTATCCATGTTAAATTGTACAGGATGCCCTTCAACTTAAAAACAGACCATTTCTTCATACTACAACAGTTGTCTTCATTGTGGTGCCAATGTTACAAGTGTGGCTTGCACAGAACAATTGCTTTCTTCGATCCCTACCATACTTGTTTACAGTTGGGGTTAGTTCACACCACCTGCGAGATGGGAACAGGCATGGCTTATGGTTTTGGCCCCTTGGGAGTACACCACCTCTGCCATACTGGATATACATATGTTGTATTGTTGCCCTACCTTTTATTGTCAAAGAAACAAAAGCTAACATGGACAAGCTGGTTGTTATTCCTGTAGCTGAAAACAATGTAGTCCTTCTGGATGTATGAAAATTAACTGAATAGAGCAATTTATCCATTTCTTTTATTCAATATAGGGACATACTGACAAATTTTATTCAAATGCTTTCCCATGACTTAATACAACAGCTGCATAACTAAAAAGGGCTTTAGCAATAGAAAAGTGCACATTTTGTTAAGGGTTATATTTAGGGTTTGAGAAACTCAGGTAAATAAACTGTATGACGATAATAGGTAGTCTGGCATTTTAGTAATTATAGGCCTCTTACCTACCCCTTCTTGGGCCCAAAACTGAATGGTTCATCACTAAAAACTGCAAAATCAATGAATTCTATTTTGGAATGATTAAAAGCTCCTCTTAAAAATAGGGAAACAACACACAAACCCTATGCTTGAGTAATTGGTTTCTTAAACGCTGACTTATATCACTGCAAATTACTGCACAATAAATGGTGATGTTCTGGTGAAATGAGAAAAATAAAAGCAGGGGGAAAATGGAAAAAGAGAGATGATAAAGAAAACAAAAACAAAGATTTGTTTAGGCAGAGACTGATTCAGAATCCTCTTGCAAAAGAGGAGAAGCACTATCCATCAGCCCAAGTTTGCAGAGTGTTACTAATCCATAATGAGTCTTTTCAGTGGCCTTCTACTCAACTGTTTGGCTAATTCTCTTTTCCGTTCTAAAGTTACTCAGCTATTTCCAGTGCATTAGCGGAAATTCAGCAAATCCTGGAACCAGATTGGCTCCAGAGGTGGTAAGAATCTTCTGCTCCGTTCAAGGGGGTGATTGGAATCGTTGTCAAACGGCATAACCTTTGTTAACTTAATTGTAGAGACCGTCAATCTTTAAACTTTAGAATACTTGTAAAACTAATCGATATTCTCTCCCACTCAACCTCATTTCGTTGGTTTGCACCATTTAATGTCAAAATAGTCTGAATATGAGATAATTGAAACGACTAACAAAGTGTTTGTGAAGAATAACACATCCTTGACGTGAAATTCTACAAACAATCAATTTTGGAGAATTTTACAAGTAAAATTAACGACTTAACCTCTTCTTTATAGAAGCTCAAGAATACCCTATCTCTGATTAAATCTTTACGTGATGGTTTGCATTCAAGTTAAACAATGACTATACTTCACATGTCTACAAAATAAACACTTCTATTAAAATAACCGCAAAATAAGCGCAAATTTGACTAGTGTACCGCTAATTGCCTTTCAGCCTTGTTAAAGGAGGTCTTATAATTGAATTACAAATACCAATGGTAAAAATTCTACAAAGATGATTTCTTAAGAATAATATTTCAGAGTAAAAAAATTTGAATTTTCTCGTGCTGTCTCGCAAATAAAACATTTCAAATTGTCATGGAATTGTCATTTAATTTCTGTATTTTAAAATGATTCTCTCCTCTAAACGTTTCTCCTTTTCTTTACTGGGGCACTATTGAATCAATGAATTGAATCTGGTGCAGTTGTTTGGATCAATTATAAATTTTGCACATATTGAAAAGAGCGGTAAAAGGTATGTTTGCATTTCCAGAGGAAATCGCCCTGATTAAAAAAAAAAAAACTTTTATAAACAACAGCCAACTACAATTAACCTTTGAATCAGTTCCACTGATCGAAGTATATCAAAATTAATTCAAATAAAACTGCATCACGAGGAAAGCCTCATTTTCGTGAGCACAATTTGTCGCTCCTAGTGGAAGATTCACGACTTACAGCCCAGTTCAACTCTAACTTGGTCTGTTGGCCCAAATATAAAACAGTCACCACCGCCTGTACTGCTTCAAATTTTTATGTAGCTCTTTGATGTTCAATTCAATGCAGGCGCTAAACCAGGTGGGGTAAATCTCGTTCCCTCGAGCCGTAACTCGAAGGCGGTCTACCATCTGACAGGAGGCTCTCTCTTTCATCAGTTGATACACTTGTCTGGTTAGGAGACCGACGGCTGCGACGTCTGCGAGGTCTTCGCGCATGTCTACGAACTTGATCCAAGTCACTGTCAGTGGGAGGAGGTGGCAGATTCTCATCATCAAATGCCCACGACATATGCAGCTGACCACGCCTCCACGGTGTGCGCGCAATCACATGGAAAAACGTCTCGACTCGGTGCCAAAGTAGGGTTAGGAACTGAATCACGATAATTAACCCGTAAATACAGAGAAACGCAAGACCCAGCACATTGGTTCCCAAGACCTGCAGTCTAGTCTGTCTCATTAGAGTAATGATCAAAATAATCCAAATCATGTTTGCGATGAAAAAAACCATCAGAGTGTAATCACGGAGATCTTCAAGCTTCTCTTTGAGTTCCTCGACGGCCCCAAAAACTGCTGATTCAGGTAAGAGACAAAGTTGGCGCAGACCTGTCGATCAATCCGTTTGAACAGGTAAGTTATATTATTGACATTTGACGTGAAAAAGACTTTTAATTTTTTCCACTTGTTTAATATAAGGATTGGAAGAAAGAGAGGAAAATTAGAACGAAATTTCCATGTTGCCACTGATGTCTCCCTTAATTTCCCTATAAACAACATCTTTCCAGCAGAGATGTCATGAAGGTATATGTATGACCCTACCTGAACCTTAGGAAAGTTTCGTTACGAAATGCGTAATACATGATACTTTAAGGAAAACCCGCTCCCCCTTTCAAAGTTAAGAAAAAGCGAAGTGCACACTACGATCACGTGAAATTGTTTCATCGACATCTCAAACGGTTGTGGAAGTTCAGAATTCTCAGAGTGAAAAAAAGTTTTCTCATCTTGAATTAAATTTTAAACAAAGACTTATCGTAGTAGCCGTAAGGTCACGTGATGCGTTTAGATGCGTTTAGACCAATCGCACGCGGGCAAAACTTTTTGAAGGATCATAATTTAGATTCACATATCACAAAATATAAAGCACATCACAGGAATGGAGCAGTATCTACCTTACCTTCCCAAAAAAAGAATTCATGTCCACCATCCTGATTGTCCACTTTTAAATCCATGACATGCAACTTGTTTGTTTCTTCACGAGTTAAACGAATTCGTCTCTGAGCTGTAGAAGAAAACGAACTCTCTTGAGCCCTTTCACCCCTAAGATCTCAAAATAAACTCTCTTCACGATCTATAAAACATATCTTTTAAACTTAAGCTCTGAGAAATTGGTGTTAAATAAAATAGCGTTCTTAACTTTTTTGTTTCGCTTCATCACTTATCTACTTGAAAAAATCTCAACGAGAAATTACAGAGAGCTTTCTCTACCACTCTTGTTTCATTTCCCACTAACTCATTTTCTTGAAAATTCCCCCATCATACCTCTTTACCCACCCCCCCCCCCCAAAAAAAATGCTCTCCTAAAAAGAAGGAGATATAAAAAAAGAAAAAAAAATTGCATTGGTTTTGCGTTGCTTCACTCTGTGACTGGCCTGGAAAACTCGCAAAACCCGCACAAACAGTCAGACGTAACTTTAGAGGCAATTCACGGTTTGGTCACTAGCGTTTTCGCGCATGTTGAGCAAATCACTTGTCTATTGTTATATTGTGTCAAATCACTTGTCTATTGTCATATTATGTCAAATCACTTGTCTATTTAGCTTTACTCCGCGCTATGATTCGTCAAGGAGACTCGCTCCACTCTCCTCCGCGCTGTGATTCGTCAAGGAGACTCGCTCCACTCTCCTCCGTGCTGTGATTGGTCCAGGAGACTCGCTCCACTCTCTCAACTAATCAGAGGCAACACTGGGCTTTGGGCAGTTTGCTTGGTTTTACTTTGAGTTATCATGGACTCTTTAAGGTTTTATCCTTTCTTCTGATTAATTGTTGTGATAACTTTGGTTGTGGGTTTACGATACTCGATCGAAAAGTACTGTCCTTTCTACGGCACTGATTGGCAGTATTTACCTTCACTCGGGTACTGGACTTTCTGGATCGCCTTGTAGAGCTTATCAAGATGACCCGATTTGTTGATTCCGAAGGTCTCTTTAAGCGTTTCCTTGTTCATAATTTTTAGATCTTCTAACATTCTAGGTTCCGTGTAGCCACTCTGAGTAAAGTTAGTCCAGTATTCATCAAGTCCTAGGTCAGTTAACCAGTCCTCGACATTTTCCTGAAAATAAAGTTCTCATTAAAGAGAAGCCAAACAATATTTGATGTCTGAGCCTCGGACAAAATACAGCCAAAAACTTCTTGTCCACTCAGACCTGAGTGAAACTGTAACAACTGCCTTGTGCAGAGCACGTTGCAAACTTTTCGTATCTAGGTTAAACTAATTTTGTGGATTAATGATACGAACGGGACTGACATACAAATACATGCAAACACTTGGAGTGCAAATGGCTTCTCATCCTAGCTAGGATTTGATAAACATGCAGTAATTGAGGGACCAAAATGGATTCTAGGTGGGGTGGTGTACGTAGTTGACATGCCATTCAGTTCATTCGGTTGTCAGAGACAAAGCTGGCGTGATTGAATTAATAATTACCGGAACTTCTTGAGGAATATCCATTTGGGGTAGTTTTTCAATTTCCATCAACAACCTCTTCCGGTGACCACGTTTCTCAATTCCGATGGCTTTCAAATGCTGTTCGGAACAAAGAAGTAAAACAAAATAATTCTCAACATCTTGGTGAGAATGCGACTCGCTCCCGAAATCAACCAAGTAGCAAGCCAGATCTTAAAATATGGAGGCACGTTTCTGGTATAAAAAATAACGTTTTAGAATACTTGACCTACTTAAAGGGTACGTGACCACGACTCGCAAAAATTGATAAGCAGCTCGCTCACTTTATCGAAAACGCTGCCATCATTCACACACAAATAATGTTTCATTTTAATAATTACACTTGTGAACAACCAGAGTGCAACACAATAAACTGATGAGGAGCTACAGTGTATATGTGACATCCGGTACTCACCTTGTCAGTCATACCAACGATGAAACTAACGCTGTCATAACCACCGTCTCTGAAGTTTTGGACGTAAATCTGCAAGAGACAGTGCAACAATAAAAGTGCTTTGTAACAAAAAGCGGGAGTAAAACCGCATTTGTTTTGAACTGTATTTGAAACTTGTCAGCAAAAGGCAAAAAAATAACGGAAGGAGAGGGAAAAATCTCGTTTCTCTACCTTTTTCCACCGATTAGCGAAACAATACATTCGTCTTTGAATACAGTATTTAGCACCTTCGTTAGACGAGGACTATTACGCTAATAACCACTCGTTCAAACCAATAGTAAAAGACAGTCACAAGGACTAACATCCTTGTAAGAAAAATTAAAGAGAAAGAAAACCTGTCCATGATCTCATCAGGCTCATGTGCACATCAACTAAATATACAAGAAAAGATACGTTTAGAATATTATCCTTGATTTAATTGGTTTCTCTTTCTTTCACTTTATGACTGGTTTAGAAAACCTCTGCACGTTTTCATACAGTTGGATGCAACTACGTCTTGACCACTCAAAATTTTCCGACCTTAAATTAGTTTAATTGCTTTAAAATTTAGCTTCACTTGGCTCCTGGTTCCAGATCTCTACCAGATGGATAGCGCAGTACGTTTTGTTTATACTTATCCGCTGACTAGCGATTTATTCATTGGATGATGATATCCGCCCACTGACCTACGGGGACAGCCCCCGTAAGTTTTTTCCTTCCATCTCATTACCCATTTAGAAAACTTTGCTTTAGGTATTACAATACTTTATTGAAATACAAAATAGGAGCACAAATCAAGCTTACCTGAAATTCTTTTTGAAGCCAGTCCTCCACAAGAGTCTCAGGGTGCATCCGTGGAAGCTTGGCAGCGAATGTGACTTTTTTGTCACCCGGATAGCGCCATTTCCCTAGGCGACCGCTGTCCTCTTTTAGGCCATCTTATAGAAAGTATCATAGGTAAATAACACACACACAACATGGCTTTCCTAAGATCCTGAAGTTTACTGTTAGAGACCAAACGTTTGTGATGCAAATGGTTGGATGGATCAGAGCAAATTTCCCTTCTAAAAGACTTCGCTTCCAATTTAAATTAGCAAGAACAAACTTGATAAATGAGCAGCCAAGTGGCCTACAACAAAAGCTTATTTCGAGTAAAAACTACTTAAACACCTCCAAGTTAACTAGTACACGAGAATATCGGTTATTTAATTTATAATGTTCCTTTAAAATTCCAGGTGGGAATAGTGGCGATTCATTGCCAATTCCCAAAATGTCGCGTTCCAGAACTACATGCGCCAGACTACGGACGACCAAATTTAAGAATATGATTGACTAAAATGATTAAGACTTCACAGTCTATAGCATCCCTCCTTAACGTGATTCAGACTGGTACAGTGATGGTATAAGTCACAAGAATGATACAAGCATAAAATAGAAATCATCGGTCAACTGTTAGAGAAGAACCCTAAGAGAATTACTACAAAGATTGAAGTGCGCATTCAAGAGTACACTTACCGCGAGGTGTTGAAGTCCGACGCACTATCGGCTGCTTCATGGCTGACCTCGGAGGCGGTTCATCCACATGTTTACCGTGTACTAAAGAGGAAGCTGATGCACCATCTGACCCGCTGTCAGAAACTTCCTGAACGGATGGGGCAGCGGCATTGTCTCCAGAACCTTGCAAGCCACTGTCCGAATCTGAAGTCTCCTGAGATTAAGTGGAAATTGCAAAACAAGTCGAGCAACTTCTTTTGTTCCACTAGCATCCGAGAATTAGTCGGTTGAAACAATTATAATAGGGCGGAATTGGGTCAATTTCAGAACTGGCTATTGAAGACAAGACTGGCGCGTTTAGATGAGACAGCTTTGAAAAATAAAGTTTCGAAATGCCCTATGTTGTGGTTGCTAGAGAAGAGAAGGATGGAATGGTCACTCAACGATTAGCACAGCAGGACTCTTGGTCAAATGGTCCGGATTCGAGATCTGACTAGGTCATTATGCTGTGTTATCGTATCGCTGGAAGCGCCCCTGGGCAATACGAAGCGATTCCTGTGTTCCGATTGGCTACCCGAACAAGCAAGATAGATATATACCGACCACTTTTAATACAGGTCATCGTTTAAAACGGTGCCGCTCAATACAGGTTCGACTGTAGCTCACAAGGCACTTGCGTAACAAAAAGAAAGGACAAATTCAATTAAATCTTTGAAACCTCAAAAACATGGTAAATCAGCTGCCAAATACGTGTAAAATGTGGCCAAATGGCAGCCAAATGGATACGTGAACATCAATTTGAAGACAAGAATTAAAATCGCTCACGCGCCGCAACAAAATATTCCCATATCTATCGTCGGAACCGTTGTCATCGTCAAATTTTAAACTTTGAAGCCTGTTTCTTTCCATTTGAGCATTCTTCCGCGCATTGCGTCTTTTCTTGTGAGGCCTAAAAGGGTGTAATTTGATCAGGGATAGAGCATAAAAAGAAGACAAAACCAAATAAATCCTTTTAGCCTATGGCCCAATGACAGATGCCATTTTAAATTATGTTAATAACTACATGGACTCTTGCACCCCCAAGGAATTTGAGCAGAACACAATAGCACGACTTTAGGGACAGAAGCAAACCTAGTAGGGGAGGCAGGGAATAACGCGCTAATCCAAGTTCAAATGCATGCAAACCTCAAAGTATGACTGACGTCATACCATGAGGTAAAAATGAGGAGGCAAGAGAAGGGGTTGGGAGGGACAATACAATAATATCAAACGTTTGTGAGGGAGGGAGAAGGGCATATCAGCACTTTCCCAGTGACAGCTGTGTGATTTAAGGGGCACTGACCTCTGGAGAAGTTGCAGTTTCTGATTCTGTTGGAGGCCCATCTACCCTGTCAGTAACAGCAGGCTGCGGCGCTGGTTGTGGTCCGCAACATGTGCAAATGGATCTGATCTTTGCCCACAACTTCTCATACCAAGGAACATCGTCCACCTTTTTGCTTTTCTCTTCTCTTGTACCTGGGAAAAGTGACCGTATTGAAAAAGAGACTCTTGCATACCAATCTCAAAATCTTACACCACCCTAAAACAAAGCCCTATGCCCACAAAAGTAATAAATTGTTTTCGTCATTACTCATAACCCTAAGCAAAAAGATATGGGTTTATAAGGAGATCATGACTTTAGACGAAGCAAAACTGGGCGGAAAAATGTGATAGGATTTCATAAAATAAACGAGATAATTCAAAGTTTAGTCTACTGCTTACACAAAGTACGACGAGGGAGAAGAATGCAGGTCCAGGTCAAACGATATGTAACCTAAAATGCACCAAAAATGTCACAAAGAACGCGGAGAAAACATTTAGCTGAGAAAGCGTTGCAATATTCGCTAGTTTCAGTGCACTCATTCTGTAGCAAACTAAGACAAGCTTTCCCGCATATGGAACTCAAGAGTATACATACCCTAGCCCAGGGTTTGTATGCTCTCGAGTGCCAAGCGGCATGCATGCAACTTTTCAGTTGAGTGTGGATTGTGTGGATTGTAATCTGGGGTGGGCCTGGTTTAGCTTTTCTTTCTTTTCTCTTTCTTTGCTCAGTGATTGGTCCATACATCTCGCGCCACTTCCACAACCAATCAGATTCAAAACTAAAACCAATCTCACTTCAGCCACTTGTGTCTTCGCGAGCTTCAGGCAATTTGCTTGTTTTCACGTTGAGGTCTCTCCTTTTCCTACGTTCTGATTAGTTGTTGTTATTACTTTGGTTTGGGTTTAATGACACTTGATCAAAAATAGCTCGACTACGCTAAGAAATGAAGATTTCACATACCCCAAGATCGATCTGTGAGGTTACAAATAGAGTAAATGATAAGCAGCAGATACCCGGATGGAAGGCAGAGCAAATACCACAAGCCATGAACCAGACAATACGCTTCTGTAAGATGCAGCAAGGCAGCTAATATGAATATTCCAATAAAGCCAGCCAGATACAGAGTGCTTACGTCAGCGGGAAGCTCGAGGGATCCAGGCACCCCAGTGGTAGGGTTAGTTGATGTGGTAGCATTTTTAAGCATCCCAGCAAGCCTTGGATTTGGAGTAAGAGGGTCCTGCCATGCATCAGCGGAGAGTGGGGAGCGGAAAAGAGAAGCGTTGGTTGACTTTTTAGTCACTGGGGAAGTAGTTGAAGTTGGAGTTGGAGTAGGCGGATGTGAACGTTTGTAAAGGTCATCACCAACTTGTGCGGCCACGCCCACGGTCACATAAGCCATGAGCAAGGCGAACACAATTGTCAAAATAAATGCAGTTTTCAGCTGGAAGTCTTGCGAGGTGTAGAGGCAAATCAAACCATAACCAACTGAGGTAAGTATCAAGAGAACGAG
This sequence comes from Pocillopora verrucosa, assembly GCF_036669915.1. Lineage (NCBI taxonomy): Eukaryota > Metazoa > Cnidaria > Anthozoa > Scleractinia > Pocilloporidae > Pocillopora > Pocillopora verrucosa. The sequence continues at coordinate 33,847,513 of NC_089312.1, read as the reverse complement.
TAGTGCAGTTTGGTTTGAAATTGGAAATTCTGCATACTGCAGCCCTGACATCATGATCAGAATAACCGTCGAAGGACTGTATGAAAAAAATGTCTCTTTAGTACGAACTAACACAACATCTGGACTGGAAATGAAGAAAAAACAACCCTAAACAACTACCATCAAAATACGTCATACGTTGACGAAGAGCGATGAGGCACAGATGTTTTTTTGGCCAGGGAGGTTAAAAATGGTGAAATGTTCCTCCACGTTTCACTACACTAAGAGCAGTCCTTCCTTTTCAACCAAATCCGTCGCGCGAGTCAAAAAAAAAAAAAAAAAAAAAAAAAGTTAGCGCGTCACACAGAACTCCAAGAGTGAGCCTACTTTTCCACAAGAGGTAGGAGGTGCGCTAACATCAATTTCAATCACTTATTTTTTGTTTAATCTCGCGACAAACTTCGCCAAAAACAAGGGACTACTCGTAGTCTAATGTTACACATAATCTTGATTTTCACTCTAATATCCGGTTAAACACTGTCATTATGGCAAGTACAAAGATGGGTATCACCTTGGTTCAGGGGCTTATCATCTATAAAATTATTTCTCAGTCCACTGTCTCAACGCCCGGTTAAACGCGACATTTTGCAGAATTGTTGCACACAACGTGTTAAATACCTTTGGCCAGCCTGTAGCAACATGTTGTAAGATGTTGAATGGTGTCGAATCGAGATAGAAAACGGTTTTCTTTTGTTGTAGCATTGTTGGATGTTTCAAGAAGTTGTGCGCGTTTGGTCAGCTGCTACACAGTACGATCATACACGTTTTTGTAAGAAGTTGCATTAGAGTATTGCGTGCGTTTGGCTAGGCCTTCAAGAGAAGCCTTTTTGTTAGTCAACTTGATAGTCCCTCTCCCTGGCTAAAAGACATCTTTGCCTTAGCATCTCTGATTTCCAGCAAACCTGATAACTGTTGAGAAGACCATCAACGCCTGGTAAAGAATAAACGCAAATGAAATATAGTTGTTGGTTACAGTTAGTTTCCACTGACTGATAACAAGGGCCAGATTAGCTAAGGTGGAGGGAATCCATCGTCGCCTCTGTTTGAAGAATTCGTCAAAGTTGTCTGGGCAGAAGGTACTATCTTCAGCTGCAGCACAATAGTCTAAACGCCAGCCCGACTGAACCATCAGAGTACACAGCCATCGATCCTCACCTTTAGACGTGAAAGCAAATTTAAAATTGGATGATTACACCGATTACATCGTTCAGGGTTCAGTTGTAGCTCTTGAGTGAGTTTATTGCGCCTTGTTTAAAAACTTTCCAATACTTTCAATACCTTTTTATTGGTCTTGAATTTTTCTTTTTTTTTGGGTTGGTATTTTGGAGTCTTTTCCAGGGGTCAGGATTCTACCATCTAAATACCAGTACTAGTTGTATTTGCTGACAACGAATGCACAGGAAAGGATCAGAAGGATGAGAATTTTTTTGCAATGCCTGAGGTGGCTAAGAGCTGGAACTAAAAGTACCCTTGACTCTGATGATACTCAGGTTGTCGAAACGTCAGTCACTACTACCGGTACCGACAACAGTTCTTCTCAGGACTACTCTAACTCGGACTATTAGAGCATACGATCATATAAAGGTACTTCCGTGTTCACAAAAGCTTACCCATGTCTTTGGTGAGGAAATCGAATGACGTGTCAACTTTGGAGGAGTATATGGGAAGCACGTCCCTGATTGCAGCAGCTCTGTAAACACTGAAACAACCCGGTGAGCACAGAACGGATCCAAGAACATGGTTAGCCACCTATGTAATGGGAGAACATCTGGTAAACACTCAAATGAAACCCAGGTTTCTTTTTTTGTTTTAACTTTGTCCGATACTCATGCCATACATGTACATCAGCATGCTGATCAACTTCACACGTTGACTGAGCTCAAAATTTATCATAATTCTTACTCTAGATCTACCTCTAAAAAAGGAAAATTTTGACATTGCTAGCCTCCAGAAAAGGCGTAATTTTGGCGAGCGAGTACTCAGAATCTTTCTTATTGAAAATTATACATATAGCTGCCATCTTTGATTTTAACAGTAGTGGAAGGCTGGAGAGAGAAAGAAATTTGTATCAAGGGGTGAGCGACAGTCAAAAGGAAGGATAGGGGAGGGGTGGGGAAATAGCAATTACTCCATTCATTCATCGCCTATCCCTGCCCCTTCCCCCTAACGTCCATTCTGGCTCAAAATCAAACATAGCCAGTTAAATGAGGATCGCGAGCTTGTAACGTTAACTCGCCCGATTAAGACGCCACCACTGTAAACTGGACATCGTTCATCCCCAGTACCTTTGAAACCAAATGCCCCTAACCTCGTTTTGAAATTATAGCAAAGGTATATATAAACAGGGTTATACCTTTTGGAACCAGTGTCCAATTGCGTAATCAAAGATCTGGTACCAAACAATCGGTCCAACACCCAAGGGATGAGTTCTCCCACAAACAGCGCCCACATTGGGATCTCTCATCATAAGATCAAGAAGCGCTTCTACTGATTCATGAGTAAACCTGACGTCAGCATCCGTGGTTAGTATGTAGGTGTTTTCATCTGTCACTGTAAAACAAAAAAAGAGTGTCAACAGCTTTTACATTGACTCAATACACAGGCAGGTACGCGTGAGCCTTAAGGCCTTCCACAAAGTTTCCATGAAAAAGATGAGAGGGATTTGGAGAAAAGAGCTAAAGAAGCCAATTACTCCCCATGGCATAACCAAGCTACGGTCGTTGGGGGATTATTTTGCCCAAACAATTTTAAATTTCCGGATTGAGTGAGGACAAAGGTTCTTTTTTTTAAGTGAAGAAATTAAATTTTACATTCAACTTATTACTAAGATCTCACCCAGCAATAAAGCAATGATACGTTTGCAGCTTGAAAACAAAAGCCAAACTTTTTCTAATTTTAACACTTTACTTTACAGACATTTTCAATCTTTTTTCTAAGCCTTGAAATTTTGCCTATAATTTTCCACTCTTTGTCTGTATGACCCCTGTATATAAATTACAGCATCTTTATTAGTTCTTATAAAATCTAACCAAAGAGGAAACTTCACAAATCTTGTATGTATACACTGCAGTGCAATGCACTGTAAGCCCAATTTTGGTGCGTTATACATCGATTAATCATAAACAGAATACAACAATGAGCATGTAAATGCGTCATCTTGTTTCCATGAGTGTACTGTACAAGTGCAAAATCTATCGTAATTGACACAAAAGCAGTTCAATTCTTACAACAAAGTCATTAAAGCTTAATTATTGCTCAGGTTAGTAAGATTCAGAGACAAATAAATTACCTTCCATTAGCTTTTCTTTAAAGTCTAACACATATGACATGTACATGACTTGACTCCACCGTTTCTTGTTCTTTACCTTAAGGAATATTATGATTCATTGTGTTATTTCAAAAGCGTAAAAGTTCTGAACAAGTAACAACCAGGACAAATAAGTAACAATATTGATCACTAGCCTGTGAGATAGCTCTCATTGATTTGCCGCACAAGCAGCAAAGCATGCTAGATTTGAAGCCCTAGGCAAAGGGAGCAAACTGGAAATATGCAAGGCTTTAATCAGGGAATGTAATTTATTGTGCCACATTTGTTGGGCATTTGTTGGGTTCCACACTAAGAGCCAGGATCATGAAAACTGATATGTCAATTTCCCCCAATTGTATTGCCTGTAAGACTTGTTAGTGTTTAACCATTAAATGACTTAACAATACCAGCCAATGAATAAGTGAAAATCAATCAGAACGCATGCATAACTGAGCTTATTATATAAACTACATTAGTGATGAATGATGCGCCCTGCATTCTCCCTGAAAACTTATTTATCAAAATAATTACTGGCCCCTAAATAGCCTGAGAATATTGCAAAATTCTCATGTGAGAATAAATACACAGTCTTACCCTTAAATTATCCTTTAAATGGATGTGAAAATACATTCCACCAGGTAGCCTCCAACGCATCTGCATCCCATATGGTGTCTTCAGCTTCATACACACATCAATGGAAACTTTCAGTGCTCTTGGAATCAGTGAAATTAACTGCAAAACATAGTTATTCAAGACATCTCCTTTGATTGCTCCATCAAAGAATATATGCGACTCTATTTGCCGCCTTGATTTTTCCCTTGCACAGTCAATGTCATGCAGTGAATTAAGCAGTTGTTCCATTTCTTGTTCATTTTCATGGTACATGGTGGTGCAAATGTACACACAAGTATTCTTCACCAGTTCACCAAGTTTGACATGATAGTCATCTGTGATCTCATTTCTTCGATTCAACAAAAGATGTTGCTCCAGAAACAATCCTACAAAAGAATGTTTCATACCAATATATTATTGTGTAAGAAATAAATTAACCTTCTAGCTCACACAGGTAATTAACATGTAAATTCTCCCTATAATATCAAAACTGGTAATGAGGAATATTTAAAACATCACCCTAAAAGAAGAGGCACTTAATGGAAGGGGGGTGCTTACTATTCTCCTGTACTGATTTTGTTGTAGTCGAAGCTTCAAAAGTTATAAATAATGTGGCAATAAAAACAGGTTTTCCTCATATCCCTACTATTTAAGAAAGTGAGGGGGGCACTTTTTAACATTATGGCCTAGAAGGTGGGCCCTTTTTCATGGAAATACAGTACTCAAAGTTATCAAGTAGAGATTATAATCTTGATCTAGCTAGCACCGAATTCTTATAACTAATTTACAATGAAATATGTAGCAGCTAGAGTGGAGAATTAACAGTCCGCTCTTAGGAGTTTAAGGGTCAAGATCTTTATTCTACATCCACCATTGTACTATAGGTGTTACTACCAAAATATGCAGTTGTTAAATAAATTATACGTTACCATTATATGTTGGCATCCAAAACAAACTTGATTCCTTTGCCATTATACCTTCTTGTTTTTTTAGCACATAGTAGCCAACTGAAAAAAACTGTGCTAACAGGAAACATCCAGTTATAACATAGAGCAAAACATCACTTGGATCACCATGCTTAAAGAAAAATACATGGTCCTCTGCCCATGTGTTACTGATTAAAGTCAGGCCAACTGAAATGGGTGTTGCAAGTATCATTGGCACTGCAAAAGCAAGAAGTTGCATGCAAATCGCACAAGCCAAGATGCCCAGCATATACCCAAGAAAGCTTGTCCATATCTGCACCATAAAGTGAACAAAACCATCACTGTCAACACTGAGATTGTCAAACCCTTTCTGTAACTCTCTCAAGTCTGCTCTATTAAATATATAACAATACAAAGCTGCTACAAATGGAATCAAAAAAAGCTTCCACAGGCTGGTGATGATCGCTGCCTTCCCACGTGTAGATTTCGAGCGGGTAGCTACACCAAGTATTGTTTCACCTTGAGGAATAGACAACCCAGCTAATTCAACATTTGGCGATGGCTGACTAGTTGTTAGCCCGTTCAGACTAGGATTTGGTGGGTTTCTAACTTGCTTAGTCACATACTTAAATATCTCTGGGCACCATGCAAATGATAACAATATGAGAGCCAGTGGAACACCCCAAAATGGAGTATCCCCTCTTTCCTTGTACATCTGCAATAAGAAAGAATATAAAAATTAACATACATGCATGTTGAACTGAGCAAGGTTTAAATGGGGCAAAGTATGCTGAAGCTAC
>NC_089312.1:33754329-33836829 GCF_036669915.1 Pocillopora verrucosa | reverse complement strand
CAGCAGCTAAGTTTGCAGTTTAGGATAACTTCATTCTAATTTATTGTTACAGTTACAACAAGATTTAATCAAAAAATCAATTTTATTTGTCTGTAATTAACCCCTTCACTCCCAAGAGTGCTTGGTTTTCAAATATAATTTAAGATATTGTATTTTATGGAAAAGAATCAAAAGATTTTATTCACAATTTGTGTCAAACCAAATTTAATGATTGATTAGGACTATTTTATACGAATAGCTGTAATTGAGGATTAATCCGTATGAAGTTTTCAAGAAAAGAAAAATAAATCAAATTCCATCCCAATATTACCACACATTGATGTTAATAATTAATCAAAAATATTTTACATGTAAGCCTTAATTAAGCTTCTAAATAAATTTCATTGAATACTTGAATTTTAGCTGGGTTTTTTTAATTTAAAGTATTCATTTTATATCATTAGCCTCAAATTTTTGCTTAAAATTCCCAGTAATTCTTAAACATTCTTAAAAATTCCCAAAAATTCCCAGAAATTCCTAGGAATTTTTTAGATTTACAGCTTTTCAGGGAAAGTCATTGGTTCTCTGAGTTGGAATTCCTAGGAATTCCAAGTCCTGTTGGCTATAAACTTGGAATTTCTGGGAATTTCTAGGAATTTCTAGGTTTTTAGAACCAGAGTTGTTATGGTTGGGAATTCCTAGGAATTCCCAGTCCGAATTTACCGTGAAAATTCACACCTTTATTCCTAGGAATTCCAAAAGCCATTTCGCAAGGGTATCAACCCATGAGGGAAACTGCAACTAACAGATGTCATAATATTTCGAAACCCACCAGGCCTAGGACAACTTATGCTCATGATACATTGAAAACCATTTTCATTTCACAACTCATGGTAATTTATTAGGTGGCAAGACACCATTGAAAGAATCAGACCAAAATATTAGACAATTTAAAAACTCCCAAAAGTGACTGATTCATGTAACTTCTCTATAATATCCAAACAATATCCAGCAAACAGATAATGATAATACTGAAACTTATCAGGCAGAAGTTATCTTGATCTTACATCAAATTCTCATAACTTATTTACAAGTAAATGTGTAGCAACTAGAAGGAAGAATTAACAATCAGATCTTGGGTATTAAGGGTTAAAGGAAGAGAACAGATATGCTTCCTCTCAGCTACTGATCTCAACAATGCTAGTCCTTTACACACATTTAAGTTTCTGTCAGAAATAAACATTCTGTGAATTGATATTCCCATTCTTAGAACTCAGAGGCCTTCTGACACAAAGGTTTGCTATACTAGTTCTTATTGAACTGTGTCCAAATGATATAATTTTGAGATGTAAAGAAGATACTTAAAAGATTGAGAAATATATCCAAATCAAGATATTTATTTTTTACTGTTACAGTTACCATAAGATTTGTTTGAAAGAGAATCTTTCAGACCATCAAATTGTATGAGAAATTATTTTTTGCGAGACTTCTATCAAACTTTTTATTATGAGGACAATTTTGTGAATAATAAAATTTAAGTGTCATAATTCATCTTTGTGTCAAGAACTCTTTTAGTTAGTGAAACTCACTTTTTCTTTTTTTCAATTTGAAGCATTAAATTGATCAATACATAAAGCACACAAAATATTTTTTGAGAGTTCCATGTGGCATCCATAGTGGATTACTATGCTATCATAAAAAAACAAAAACAACAACTACTGAAAACTGCTTTTATCACAATTACTACCAAATTTGTGTCAGTTTTCTGGGTCTGCCATAACAAGTGAAAACTTTGAAGATACAGCGTCTTGGTTATTTTATTAAAAGCAATTACTTTTCCAAGAGTTCTCTGCTAGGAGTGTTTTAGGCAAGCCATTTAGTAAACAGGTGAGCAGTACTGAACTTATTGACTTACTGCCAGAATAAAAAAAACTCTATTGAACTTAAACCAATTCAGGTACCTAATAAAAAATTTGTACTAATTTTGCAACAATAGTTACCCTCATCCATAATTCACAGAGAATAAGATAAGTATAGAATGATAAATACTTAGCAAAAATACATGCCTCTGTGCATAAACTTGAAGAAGTGAAAGCTCGTAGGCAAACCATTGGGGCCATAAAATGTATTTGAACAACCAAAAGCGGCACACTGCTTTCCATTCTTTTTGGGAGAAAAATTAGCTTTATCGACGGAGATTTCGGCTAGGACCATCCGTTTTGCTTAAAAATCGAACAATTTTACTGCCCACTTACAAATTTCACAAAAAGTGCTCACAGAGATTTAACATGAGTCAACCCCAGCCTCGTTTTCACATGTGCGTGGCTGCATGTCCAATATGGCGCTAAGAACCGTAAAAAGGTCTATTGGAGCCTGGTTCTTTTAACTCAGTATATGGCAGACTTCCATAGGCTCCCTCTGCAGGTGCCTTCCATCCTCTGATGGGATTGTTATGAAACTTTGCAAAATTTGCTATCACAGCTTATCTACTCTGCATAATTTCTTTATCAACTTCAAGTTGTAATCAATCTTTCACCTAATAGGTATATGCCTGCATGGAATAAGTTGGGGGAACTCACTTAAAGAAATTTGAAAAAACAAACGCACACAACTCACTGACTATGTGCAACAACCCTTTTGCATGATCACCTTGTTTACTGAATAAAAAAGGTGCACAAAATTTGTCATGGCTATAGACGTACAAAATGATGCCAATCCAACAAAATTAAACTGTAAATTATTGGTACTCCTATGCACATAAAATAACTCCCTTCCCTTTCCCTGGTTTTCACTTTTTGCTGTTTTGTTTTTCAATTTTTTCCCAGCATGTTTCAAATTCAAGTCTAATTTCAAGGTGGGCAGACAGAATCACTGCCATATACAGTAACTTTATAAAATTAATGCAGTTTTCTCATGTTTTGTTTACTGTAACTACTTCCTTGTGCTTAGCATCTACAGCAGCAATTTGCCTACAATAAACATTTCATGTAAGAGTGAGTACTTGTCCGACACTTTATCTGATTCAATAATGAAACAATCATTTGACAGAAATGGGCACCAGGAATCAATCCCTTCCTTGAAAGCACTTTTGTCATATACAATCTCTTAATTGTCACAAACCCATTTAATTTAAATAAGACTCAGATCTAATTCGGGGCAGGCTTGATCCAGTCACCTGACTAACTCAGTCTATAACTTCTAAGATCTAATTGTCAATTCTCCTTTCCATCTGCTACACATTTTTTTTCGAATTTATTCAGTTACAAGAATTTGGTGTTAGGTCATGATATTAACCACCATCTAATAAGTTTGATGATTCTCATTACCTGTTTCCTGGATAATATATGAATATTACAGGGAGAAGTTAAAGTTTAATCACTACTGAGGGCTAGGCTTAATGAGGGTGAAATTGGGGGGTTCTGAACACCCCCCAATTCTGCAACAAAAATTAAGCAAATATGGCAATTTCACAAAAAAGTTTGGCAAATACCCAAACACATCAATTCCAAGTTTAGACTCAGTGTCATGCCAAAATCATTACTCTGTATGTTTCATTTAGAGGAAATAATATGGAAATAACAAGTAATAGAATAAAAGTTAAGTCAGGTAAATTATGTTGCTTAAGATGGATTAGAGAAGCTTTAAGTTGTTTTAGGTCCTTTTTCAGGTTTGATTTCCAAAAAAATCTCAAACTGGAAAAGACTAAGACTCATTGTAGACAACTTGAAGGATAATTTTCAATATTGTCCAAAATGTTAAAAAAAACTGCATTCCACAGATTCAGAGAACACTGCAATACCACAATGTGAGATTAAAACAACCAAAGTACCTAAAAAAAATTGTCCAAAACCACAAAACGGCAAATTGCAATTTCCCCTTTGTTAACTCTACTACTTGCCTTGTATGTAAGCATTCCAATTCCTGCAAACTCTAGGATCAGTGCAAGGATGAATATAAAACATTGTCTCCAAGAGCCTTGAGCTTGGCACCCTCGGCTTCTGAAGACTTGCCACAGCACCGGAACAACAAACACTCCATTCATCATAACTATACGCAAACCAGGGTGGATCTTTAGATCAAGCAGCACAACAATGGCAAAAAAGCAAAGGCCAAAAACTTCCAGTGAAGAAGAAAACAAACCCTGCCATAAAATGGATAAACAAATTAAGTGCAATATCAGGGGTATAGGGGATGGGGTGGAGGGAGGGATTATTAATCTAAGATCTACAGTAAAAGCATTTTACACACTAATTTTAAAAATTCTTCTTCCGAAGTGGCCAGTAAAAAAAAACAATTAATTGGCTACTAAATATATAGCAAGAGCTGTAAATTTAAGAAGCTGTGTTTGTTGGTCATGTGAAAAGCTGCACTATTATTGGAACTTAGTAGATAGCATTTAGAGTTGTAGTTAGGGTGGCTGTCAAGTATATAGTACTGCATAAAGAGTTTGTTTCTTTTTTTGACAATTAAAATTTAACTTCTTGTGACCGCATGTTATGATTTTTGTTTTCCAGAAGGCAACTTTGAGAATAATATTGATGATAATGACTAAATTAAAAATAAAACATTTGCTTAGTACTAGAAACTATGTACATATTCAAAAGCACTTTACATTACATTAAGGATTATAAACTAGTACTGAACACTTTCCTAAAATAGAAATGATTTGTGTAATTCCTTAAAGGTAGCTAGGCTGCTGCAGGGTTTGATTGGTAATGACAGTGAGTTCCATAACCCAGGAGAAGCATGAGTATGAGCATGATCCTGAAGTGTAGTACAGTTGACCAGTAGAATAAACAGAAGAGATTGTGTAGACGAGCGAAGAGCATAATTAGAAGCATGTTTTAAGAGATAAAAGATCTTTAATGTAAGGTAGACTTAGATAGCTTAACAACTTAAATCAAAAACAGAAAAACTTTAAAAGGTTCAGCTTTAAGCTAATAATGCCAGGTTTAACCAGTTTTTTTAATAGCCACATTCTGGCCATTGGCTTTTGTTGTATTCACATGCCTTTTCAGGAAATATAAGCAAATTAGGAACACAGTCACAAGCAAAGATCACAACCCATCGCATGATGACCTTCTGCCTCTTAGACTATCTGAGAGCTTAAAAGCTGTAGGAAGATGGATATCATGACACTGATCGAGTTACACATTTTTATTCTGATAGTCCCTATCAAAGATGATAAATGTAGTGTAGGGTAATCATTTTATTAAAATTTGAGTGTAAGAATGTGTATTTAGTAAGACTGATGAAATAAATATAGCCTTGTTGACCTCAAAAATGCCAAAATTATGGACCTTCTTGCTACACAGATTTGAAACCCTATCTTTAGTTGCAAGATTTTCTTTGAGAATCATCAATTTTCTGAAATTAAATCCAAAACAAACATACATTGGCCAGTTGATTAGTGCTCGTGGATTTGACAGTTCCCACTTAATATTTGAACAAACAGCGAGAGTATTTGCTCTCCAAAATCATAATAAAATTGAACCTTAAGGAAATCTAAATAGTGACCAGAGTGTACAAAGTACAAGAATGTAATTGAATTGTTCGGCACTTTATTTTTAATCTATCATAGGCACCAAGAGTGCAAGTAGACCAATTATTTTGGCAAGAGGAGTAACAACAGCCGAACAAAGCTACGAGGAACGCCGTAATTTCAATCTCGATGAACATTACTTTGACTACGCTAGTATTTGAGTTCAAGAAAATTATGTTCACATGCGTCAACTTTTTGCGACGGAGGTGCAAAAATGTATGATTCGCGATCATCGCTAATCGAAAAAGTCATGTGATCTCAACCGGACGTAAATTTCCGCTATGATTCCCGAAGAACAACTTCGATTTGATTCTGTTAAGCTTGTAATTCTCACGCGATTTTGGACTAAACCTTACACATTTAGCTTCTGAAATTTTTGTAATGAGCTTACCATAAAAACAGCTTTCCTGCTTGGCCACTTGTGAGTTTTGGAGAACAGGCTTATCCAGGAAGCCTTCAAAAGCGTGTAAGCTTCCGGTATGATCAGAAGCACAACAATCATGATGAACAAAGTTTCTCTTTCGATGCCAGATGAAGCGTTTCCGTGGTAATGTGCAATCGATAATAGAGAAAGTTTACTGGCGACCAGGCAAATCAAAACGGAAACAAACAGGAAGGCGCCGAAGAGACATTTCACTATGGATAGCCATGCAGAAGACCTCGACTCGCGTGGTTTCTCTCGGTTGATCTTCGCAGTCTGTGATACTGCATACTCAATTTTGGGAGTTGTTTCTGCAAGCAGTGACCTTTCAGATGGATCTGTTGAGCTGTGTTCGGGACGCGTTGCTTGTCTTGCCATCCTCCACGTCCGAATATCATCAGAGTGATTTCCCTGCAGCTTTTCCATACAGAATTCGTAGAAATGCAGGAAGCGATCATGAGCCCGCGAGCGCGCCATGAAATTTGCCCTGGCATAGACCCCTATCAACTCCTGGTGTCAAATTTTTGCGGAAACTTGTTTACGCCTAGATACGTTAATGAAAGACGGCGGACACCCAGAGTGTTGCTTTCGGTTCTTCCGACAAAGTCCGACGAGTTTTGATTTGTATTTCGGTCGAAAATCCAGAACAATGGGGTTGGACGTGCGTGACTAGTTGACGAAAAGTAGGAGTTGTTATGGAAACGTCCGATAAAGGAATTCGCAGAAAGACGACGGAAAGGTTTATTTAGTTCGAAAGACGAAACGTAGCGAAAGACAAAATCACGAACATCTCTACTTTTCAGATTTTCAAAACAACAAATGTTTATATTTCGCCAAACAATTCAACACTCTTCAGTGGACCGCTAGTTCCCTAAGGAGAATGCCTCTTCTCTCAGTGAGAAGCGTGCGCAGAGCGGGACCCGCGTGGGGGTGTTATGCGAAGTCTCTCTAAAGCAAGGAAGAGAGAAGCAAAATAGCGTACGGTTTCTTAGCGCTGCACAATATCTCTGGCTTACATTTTCTGGAATATTCTTCGAAAGATTGCCCCCAGGTTTTTCCTCATATGAACTTTATTTTATCCGTTTCTGGACGAACAGAACACTTTCCAGGCAATCTTCCGTCCAAGGAAATTCTCCCTTTTCGAGCTCCCCGAAGGCCTTTATGAATTCAAGCACAGTACCCCTTGTCACTTTTTAACCAACTGAAGTACATTTTTCACAGCTGGTGAGACGATCCAACGTAAAATAGAAGAACCGTTTGGAAACATAACAAAGAACCAGCAGTTGGTATTTGCATTAATTTATTTTTAAGCCGCTCAAGTTGACATTACGTCAAGTACATCAGGAAATAAAAAGCATTTTTGTGTTGTACGCTATAATTTTATCGAAATATCCATTTGGGCTCAACTGACTGTCCATAATAATCTTTAACGTACAAGGTTCCTCTACAGATTGCTACGATTGCTGCCAAATGATCATCATTCACTTTGTCGCTGTATTCAAGTTCAATATGCCGTAACGAGGGCGCAAAGGACATGGAGCGACATGGCATTTGGTCACCAAGGGACTTGGCTGTTTCCTACAAACGAGAGAAAGAAAAAACATTGGTTGCAAGCCAAGGTTGACAAGACCAAGTTGTAAACTTGACTTCCGCCGGTTTCTCGGGTTCCGTCCTTGATCCTTTAATCTTTTTCACAGCTTCGCCGCAGTTCTTTAAGATGTCACGCAAAGCTACCCTACAAACTCTACCCTGTTCTGAGGTTAGAATTGCGTGACACGCGACCCGACCCAAGCCTCCCTCGTTTTTTCACTACCGAACCAGGAACTTCCGAGCAAGAAAGTAAGCTCAATTTCCGAACAGCGGGTAGAAATTGGGCCTAGACCGCGTAGTTTAGCCTATAGATTTGACTATCCGGACTTTCCAATTCAAAATTCCCCACTTCACCACGTTTATTTCCCACAAAAGAGCGAGTTCCAGATAAGGAGCTATTTTTTTAATGAGAGATTTTCCAGGTTTTTCTGATTAACCGTGAAAATTTGTTTCCTCAAAGCAGACACATTCGTTGTTGCTCATTCGTCAGTGACGTAAGGAAAGGAAAACTACAAAAAATATATCAAGATCAACTAAATGTAACCGTGGAAAAACAAAATATCAATTAGATATGTCAAAGATTTGTAGATTTTGACACCAAGGTATGGGTAAGAAAAGCGAAAATTCTCGAGTGTTGTTTTACTGGGAATCAGCGAATCACTCACCGTATCACAAGGCTTCAGAGAAACTTTTCCTTGAGGGAGAACACTTTGGAATTTTTTGTTGTATCTCCACAATTCTTGTAATAGACTCCAACAATTTAAATCTCCTACAATTCCCAAAAATGGATGGGAGGTTATGAGCTTTAAACCGTTCAAAACTGCTTTCTTGAGCTTTACACAGCTTTGCATCAGGGCTTTGATGCCGTTGTCCGATAAACAAGAGTTCCAGCTTGCATCTATTTCTCTAAGAAGCGGCATGTTCTTAGCCAAGCTACTGAGTGCATCATCTGTAAAGCTATCAATCCCTGCAATATTCAGGCAAGAAATATTATGGCAGTTCTTTCCAAGTGCAGTGATGGTGGGCTTAGAAGCTGCACATTGTCGTAGACCAAGTCGTTGAAGGGAGCGACAAGAATTTGCCACTGCTGATATTCCCTGATCCGTGACGTCTTCGCACCAGGATATGTCCAAGACATTAAGCTACAGAAAAGAAAAACATATCCATATTTCAGTACCTGCCTAAAACTTGTACGTCTAACAGGTGCTTGAGAACTGGGCTAGTCTCACGACTCGTGGCTTGAACCCAAAATTAAAGGAAGTCGACCGTACAACAGCCCGCGATCAGGCCCCCACTATAACGGCTACGAGCGTTTCTCCGCCCGCGGAAGGATTTGAGAAGAGTCGGGGAGAGGTCTACCAGCATTGCTCAAAGCCTCAAACTTATTCCCACGCGAAGAAACACTCACTCTGAAGCGCTCATAACTGGGGATCTTCTCACCGGCTGATTGTGCAGAGATCACACTACAAGTCTATGTAGACAAAATATGTCCGAATACTTCCCGTCATTCGAGCACTTTCTCTGGGCTACCTTCAACCCTCAACCGTGTAAACACGGAAACAAAACAAATATGCCTCAGAAGCGTATGCTATCAAATAACGACACAAGTTGCAATGGTGGCTAATCAATCACTTATCCAACTCCCTTTAAAGTAATAAAATCACCTTAATTGTTTCTTTGCTTCACCCCACTCCCCACATTTCTCATAGAGCTACTATGCTTGTCCCATACAAAGCTCTTTCTAAATCAATATCTTTCCTGCTCCCTTCAGTCTTATACAATGTATTTCACCTTTTCCCCACAGCCCTTTGCTATGCTCTCAAGTGTAAAGTCAGTGATAGCAGCCTCAGCCAAGGACAAGGATTGTAGATGCTTGCTCCTTGTGAGAGGCACCAGTCCATGGTCAGTGACATAACACATACCCTTCAGCTCAAAGCTGCTGAGTGTTGGACAGTGCACAGGGATGGAGATCAGGGAAAGGTTGCTGAGCTTTTCACAATCAACCTGGAAAGAGTGAAAGGAGAAACAAATCATCTAACTTTGTGGAAGTCTAATTTTTGGATACTCTGAAGGTATGATTGAGTCAAATTTCCCTCCTGTGTTTCTCTTTGGATCATCTGAAATATGATGATAACATTTTACATATCTAAATTGTCAAGACGTTATACAGACCACAAGAAAAGTTTGTAAATCATAAGGCAAAGGCAAACTACAGTGGAACTTCCATTCTGGGGTCACTCTTGCGAGCAGAGCAAGAGTTCCCTAGATGTAGATGTCCCAAAGGAGAGGTTCCACAAAATAAACAGACTTTTTCAAGTTTCCCGTCAACACCCCACTTAGGCAATTACACACCCACACAGATTGAAAGTTCAGTCTATTGCTAAATCATTGACCTGCAGAGCAAGCATAATTTTAGCAGGTGTTTATGCTCTGTATTATGTTGGTGAAAATTATGGCTTTCATCTTTCATTTTTACAGCAGCAAAATTTTGGGGAGAAAAAGAAAATCAGTGGCAGTGAATATTTTTAACGAAACAAGGCCGGTTGAACAAACATTTGCAAGCTTCTTCACATTAACTTGCCCTAATAAGAAGCCTCCACTGCAGGCTACTAATTCATCAAAAGCTATGGGTTTGCTTGAACAATAAAGTAGAGGTTTCTGAGCCATTACCAAGTATCTTAGTTATTTTACTAATATCTACAAGTTGCATACATTCATGTCTAACCCATACAAATAATAACAATATTTCATGGATATTTCTACATTTACATACCAAAGACAAAGATTCCAGGTCAGGTTGATGCCTAAGAATGTATCTCAACATTCCATCCTCCAGTTCCAACCATGATATTGTAAAATTTTTCAAACCTTCATTAGCATGAGAGAAAATTTTCAAGCATGCATTACCTAGCTGTTTGCTTGGATAATGCATGCCAGTAATGTCCAATGTTGCAATTTGTGGCTGAAAACTCTGCGTTACTAACAAATCACTGATTTGAATAACTCCTTTGGGTGACAGTAAACAGTTGGGCGTACTTTTGTTGTCCTTTTCACCAGTATAAATTGTATGCTGATTGGGGTTAACTTCTTCCTCACTGTCAATTAGCACATCTTTAACCTCCCAACAATTCTTAGACTCCTTGCCTATCCCATTTTTTTTAGGGATATTGGAAGGGGTGGAAGATTTGCACCCTGCACATGACATTTTACATGCGGCAGAGCTGTAATCACTATCCACACCATCTAAATGTAGCAAAGAAATACTGGGAAGAACGTCAACAAGTTTCTCTCCTTCCCCACTCCTAGCATGGATTCTAAAATCCTTAATTTCTGCATCTTCATCCTCTAAAGCTGACTCTATAGAAGTTATATCACAATTCACACTTGTGGTAGGTGAGGAAAGATAGTTGGGTGCAGACTTTTCCTCACCAGCCTCTTCACATCGTGTTGTCATGTCATCATGTACTGGATGGCTCTCTACTTCAAAATTATCTTCACAAGCTAAAATTTCCTCTGACCCACAGTGTTCTGTAGTTTGTTTTCCAACAGTCATTAAGTCATATCTCTCCAAGCCAAGCTCCCTGTTGCCCACACTCCTAAGTTTACAAGTACTTGTAATTTCTTCTTGTTTTGACAGTAACTGCATTCTGTTACAACTAGTACTTTCACTATCAACAGTTGCCTTGGATCCATCTTCAGTGGGAATGTCATTCCAGCAAATTGTCCTATCTCCAGCTCTCTCCATGAAATTTCGTTCACCATTATCATCATTGCACTCTTCATCTCCAAACCTTGCATTTTCATGTTCAGAAGCTTTGTCACTTTGTGGGATTTCTGGGGACAAACTGGAAAAAACTGCAAAAGAGGTATCAGACCCAAACTCCTTATGGCTCTGTCCATCTTGTGCTTTATTCTGTTCATCCACATGACATGTAGGGAGAACAAACTTTAGTGTCAAAACTTCCATCTCATTCAACAAATTTTCATTAAGTGAAAGATCATTATCTTTTGACATCATTGGGGATGGCTGTGTTTTAACAGAATCACTGACATCATTACACCACTGATTGTGATTGGGAATTTCCTGTACTGTCTCTTGGTTTGATGTCGAAGCAAGATCAGTGGCAACTGCATTGTGCATGATTCTTGCTACTTTATCTATGTTTAATCCAGCTAAGTACAGCAATGCCATGCAATTAACTCCTGTGTAAGCAAGATTGATACTTGTTAAACTAGATCCACACAAACTGACAAGGTGTTTCACTGTATCAGTTGATAGTGAGCGACAGCCTGATATATCGACATTGGTAAGGCCAAAACCTGCATGAGGCATTTGGTGAGTAGGATCTGTGATCATTGCTTCTTTCTTAGAATTACGAATTGCAAAAGCAGCATCAGTAATGTTTTTACAGCTGGAAAGGTTGAGGTGTTTTAAGCCTGGGCAGCACATCAAAGCCACCTAAAAAGGAAACAAGTTCAGTACATTATATGTGGACAGCATGGGAACATAGGAGTAACATATAACAATACAATAATATTTAAATATTGTGAGTTTTAATTTTATTTGAATTTTGTGCATTGTCTAAGATAAAAAGCACACTTATTAAACTCAGTCTCCACCAGAGTTCCCACACAGTACAATTTTTCAGTTGAATGAGGTATAACAGTAGTTTGGCAACCATGATTTGACATTAAAATCATATTGTTATAGCAGAAAACTGGCTCAGTTTTCAGCAGGCTTTAATAATTGATGGTTGGTGATGCACGGCTCTTGATATTTGGTTACCATTGGACACAAGAAAGGTTGGCCATGCAAAAACCTATTACCAAACTTTTACCCCACCTAGCTCAACTGATAATCATAGTACACTACAAAGGGATTGGTGGAAATCAGTCGCTTCAGGAAGAAATCTCACAATCTTATTACAAGCTGTCACTGTGTTATAGGTAGCATACTTACTCAGAAATAATTATCATGTCCAGGTTAATTTTAGATATGCTCATTAAAAATTACTTATTGACATCCTGCATGTGAACAGCAAAATTTGGGTCCTATTTTCCCATGTTTCTAACTGAAATGCCGGTGATGTAAGTAATGTTTATTTCAAATACGTTGATTTGTGTGATAACTTATTAGTGCCTTGAATGCATACTTACCTGAACAATGTCATCAGAGACAAGTTCTGAATTTTCAAAAGATAGAGATACCAATTTTGTTGCTTTCTCTTTAATACAGCAAAACACGACTGGATGAAGGAGGTGGATACATTCAGTGAAATCAATTGCTTGAAGCTGGTGACATCTGCAAGGAAACGAGTATAACACAGTTTGCACTTGAATGTTAATTTTTCGATAATTAGGTAAATGAATCTGAATAATCAAGAGTTTAACTTCTTCAAATCCACATACTTAGCGATTGCTGTTTGAAGTCCACTGCACGACAAACGATTACAGCCTCTCAGTTTTAATTGCTTCAGATGCGGAGGTGACAAGACAGATAAGAGTTCATCGGTGAGTTCACCAGGAAAATCTTCAAAGACCTGTGAAAGAATTTCGTCTCCAAAAATGCCTTGCCCAAAATTTCGAAGATACTCCAGCATTACGATGTGTTGCCGTGAAATATCACTACTGCAAACTAAGTATTTTATGATCGTTGCTTGAACAATGTATCGCAAGTTAGGCGGGTCCATGATCTTATTAAGACAGTTTGATTAACACTTGAAAATTATTAATGAGAACTTAGTTCGTCCGCCATATTGACCGATCTACCCATAACTCTTTGCAGGGATATAATGTTTACATACGCATGCGTTCACAGTGTCTAACCGCCAATCGAATTTTGCGCGTCATTTTCCAAAGCAACCAGCGCTTGATTACTGCCGAACGCCACGAACGGTAGCGTAATAAAAAATACCGTAAATTTTTTTACAATTTAATCAAAAGCTCAACAGAAAGCGACGATGAGTCTTTCATTGAAGACGCCTGATTTCAGCAAAGGAAGAGGCTCTAAAGGCAAGCGGCGGGAGCTGGGCGAAGAACAAAAGCAAGAAATCAAAGAGGCGTTTGATTTATTTGATACGGATAAGGATCGTGCTATAGATTATCACGAACTGAAGGTAACTTAAGCTTTAAACATAAAATCATCTTTAGTATCCAACTCTTGACGTTTTTCTGAGCTTGTCAATCGTTATTTGTTGAAATCGGCAAAGTTTTATTAGGAGCAGTGCTTGCCTTGGATATTGGAAACTGATTACTTTTTTGTTCTGTAATGATTGTGTGACGATGTCTTTTCCACTAATTGACCTTTGCTTTAGAAATTATTCTTTGAGTATTGTTACAAGACAAAAAGTTAACCGTTGTTGTGAAACCATCCAAGACGAGTATAGTCTGAGCTGCTAAACCGTAATATACTCGTCGTTAAGGCCTACTAGGAAGAAAACGATTGATTTCTCGCCAAATTAAATGTACAGTCGAAACGATGTTAACGTGTTTGATGGTTAAAGTACAAAATATTTTAAAGTGCATTACGTGCATTGTAAGCTAATCTCCGTTCACTTTCATCTCAAAATCAGCACACAATTTCCTGTGCTTTATTAAACACAGCGCATCGAAATTATTTAGGCAAACAATTTCCGAAATTTTCTTGCATTTTCTAACAAGGGTACCTCTTAGGCGAACATTTCGACAGAGAGAGCCAATTTGACATTCAAACACATATTTTGAAATTACTTTTCGATTCTCGTACAGGATATCTATTTTCTTGGGAACGAAACTTGCGTGTCTCGTTATATTTAAAGAAAGGGATTCGTTGCCCGACATGTTAATTCTTATAATGCTAGAATTGTTTTGATAACTGTACAATCCCTCAAATTTGCGATGGTCATGCATCATAAGAGTAATTTACCATCATTTTTTTTTCTATGTGCCTGAGTAGTTGTTCACAATTTTTAGTGTATTCTATCCCACAAATGTATGCGTAATACTGAGTCAGTAATTACCTTCAGTGTTTAATTGCATTCAGCCTGTCAAAGAATTCAATTGATGTTTTTGATTACTCGAGTGGCATTTTCAATCATCAGTCCCTTTTGTTTCTTTTGAAAGCGTGAAATCGTCGATAATTAGTGTGTCATTATTAGACCTCACAAAGACAGGAAGTTTTTTTTTTTGATGGTAATGGCTGGGGTAGAGTATCAGGTGTTTCAGGTCAGTGTTTTAGTGTCATATTTTAGATGAAATCAACCATGTTTTAGATAATCAAGGAAAGATGTATAAACTCAATCCTGACTGTTAAAGTGCTCTTGAAACATGTTGCTGGCTAAATTTGGCTTTCTTTGCTATTATGAAGTACTAGTGTGTTCTAGATTGCACTAACAAAGAAATAATGCTTGTAAATGCAATCTATTGATAGGTCTAACCTTGTGTAACTGAAATTAGATATAGTCTACTTTATTTTAGCCTTCCTTCATGAAAGTAGATTTTTGGTGTTTACTTAATATAATTATTTATTTTTTGTCTGTTTGAAATTTTTACTGGGATGATAAACTCGCGGGTTTTGGTTCTAAACAGACTTAATACACTTTGTGGTTGCATAGAGATAGCATTGTCCAAAGTCTGGGATATCTATGTTCAAACTCCAAAAAAATTATCACTGAGTAGAGTTTATTATTACCTTGTTTATATTTTTTGGGAGGGTATTTTGTGGTTGCAGAAGTCAATTTGTTTTGTTATGGCCAAAAACACACTGGAAGGATAACACTACAAACGATTTTCCGTACAGTGAGAAATCTTTACTACCACCACACAAATTAATTTTTTTAATGAATGACTGATTCATTGATTATTTTGATTATTGTTTAGGTTGCAATGAGAGCTCTTGGATTTGATGTGAAGAAAGCAGATGTTCTGAAAATCATGAAGGACTATGACAGAGAAGCTTCAGGCAAAATTACATTTGATGACTTCAATGAAGTCAGTAAGTAAACCCAAAAGTAACAGTCATTTTAATAGTTAATTTATCATGTGATTCATATGGCCCATGTGAGCAATCTCCTAGAAAACCATTGTGAAAGTTGACATGCATATGACAGGACAGGTTTACGTGAGCTGGTCAAAGAAAAGCGGTCTGCTCTTGCACTTACACAGCTTCATTGCAAAAACTTAAAGGAACAAAGAAAAGAGTTAAAACACCATGTGTGCATTTTCAGTGAATTGTGAGTTTCTGGTTCCTTCTGGGAAAAAAAAGGGAAAAAATGAAGAAAAGTTGTTAGATAACTGGGAATATATGAAAATCATACATGCAAAAAGTTTATAGTATAGAATCTCTTTGCAGTTGTCCCACATGTGCCCATCTATCACATCCTATTTAGGTTGAAACCAATTTCTTCTGAATTTTCAATGCTTTATAGTGGTCATATGATGAAATGTTTATTGTCTGAGTTTGGTTGGAAGAGATGGGAAAATATATGGCTCTTGGTCATGACCTTGAGTCAATTATTTCTGGTCAGCCCTCCCACTCAGTCGATAAGTGCATATTGCAATCAATGTGCAGTGTATGAAAACAGAATGGTAATGATGATAATATTAATAATGAGTGTAATACTAACAATGGTTATACAATAAGAATTATTATATATTTGTGAAAATAGTGTACAGCTGGTATGATGCAGCATTTTGTCTCTGTCAAGAGAGTTAGCAGATACCTATCAAAAATTTCAAGCAAAGTTGTTTGGATTCATTGATCATTTCTAGTAGTGTAATTTGGTAATTTTGTTGAAAGTGACCTTGGTAATAGAAAAGGCTTTGTAAAATGTGAAAAGTGTAAGCTACTGAGAACTATCACTCAACAACAAAATACAGGGAATACCAATTGTTTCTTCTCCTAATTTTAGTGACAGATTGGATGCTGGATAGGGATCCACAGGAAGAAGTGTTCAAGGCATTCAGATTATTTGATGATGATGACAGTGGCAAAATTAGTCTCAGGAATCTGAGACGAGTAGCAAGAGAACTGGGAGAGAATATGACGGATGAGGAGCTTAGAGCTATGATTGATGAGTTCGATAAAGATGGAGATGGAGAAAGTGAGTGACTTTAAATTTGTCTATAATTATATTTGCCCCTTATTTATAACTTATATTCTAGTTGACCATATAGAACTTGTCAAGAGCATTACATGTTCCAATATGTATCAATCCTTTAACTTCAATGACACACCAAGACAGAATTTCTCCCTGCAAAATCAATACAATATCAAGCAGACATCAATTGAGAATTTAGAAACAAATATATGGATTAGGGGTTTATTAGTTGATCCAATAACAAATCATCTGTATTGACATGGTAAGAATTGTATAGCAGATAATAAATACTGCTGAGATATTGGAAGTGGAAGTGTTAAGCCTTGTGTAATCATGTGTACCAAAACATTATGTGGCTTAATTCAATTGCACAAGTACATGTTATTGTATTTTTTTTTTCTTTGTTGGAATCCGCCCTAATGTTTTTATTTTGATTAGCAATGTGTGTAATTTCTCTCCATCTACAACCTTCCTGCTTCCTCTCTTATTTGTTTTCCTTCTTGTGTGTTTGTTTACTCAAACAAACTACTATACTGTAAATGGGGTTCTTTTCAAGTTATTGTTAAGTGTACCCATTTTGAAATGATTTTCCATTGAGATGCACTTCTGAGTTTCAGTCAAAGAAATGATGATTTTTCATGGGGCAAGAGCTAATTTCAAATTTTTTCTTTCTCTGAGGAACATTTTCTAGATCAGATCTGATTTGAATTAAAGAGGAAATATTTTAACTCTTACTTAATAGTCTGGTGGCATTAATGAGGAATATCAGTATCAGGTTGTAGAAATATAACCAAGAGCCAAGATCGTAGGGGTATTTGGCCCACCAGCTTTCACTGACCCCTGTTTTGGTTTCTGCATCAATCAGAAGGTTACAGATCTGTAGAAACAGTGAAATTCTCTAATGAATATCAGTCTTCCTCATCCATATTGTTAGCTTGTAAAATTTTGTCAATCTCAAAGATATTTACAGGGTGTTTTCACAGTCTTAGCCACAGATTTTAAACTTGCTAGCTTTTAAAAATTAAAAGTTACATTGCTTATGACAGACCAAAAAATAACCCATTTCAATACTCATTTGCATAAAGACTATCTCCCCCATGATTAACATGTACAAAATAAAGCTATATTTAATTTGACTTTCACTTTTGTTTCTGCAGTAAATGAGGAAGAATTTCTGGCCATCATGACAGGAGATACATAAAGACAGGCACCTTTGGAAAAAAATGTATACTTGTATATTTTGCTGGAAAATCTGTGAACATGCCCTTTAACAATAAGATATTTTTTTTACCAGGAATAAGCAGACATGTTGTAAATTGTACTTTCACTTAGCAATTTGTAAATTGTTTATGCTAATGGCAATGCATACCTATTTTTAATTTACTTACTTAAAAATCAAAGGAAAATTAGATTTGGGTTGATGTATCCCAAAATGTGGTGTCATCAAATGTTTTGAAGA
Source organism: Pocillopora verrucosa (assembly GCF_036669915.1). Lineage (NCBI taxonomy): Eukaryota > Metazoa > Cnidaria > Anthozoa > Scleractinia > Pocilloporidae > Pocillopora > Pocillopora verrucosa. Next base: position 33,818,761 of record NC_089312.1, on the reverse strand, counting down.
TGTGATCTTGGCTGATTCCAATACTGAACAGAATATATGAAAGTATTTAGCTTTTTTTTAATTGTATTATTTATTATGACAACGCCATTGTAGATATTTTATTACTTCTTAATAAAAAACTAAACTGTTTCAGTTAGTGACTTCTTCAGCGGAAAGTATTTACTACCCTGGTATGATGGTGGGAACAAAAAGACGAAAGGTTTGGGGAAATGATTTGGTTGCCTGTTCAAATGAAATAATAGCCAGGTGACGCAAATGCTGTTTCCCCTGAATAATCATTTCAGTCGAAGGAGAAGGATGATGATAAGTTAGAAAAATGCCAGCTCTTACGATGTTTGATTGATGTGAAACCAAATTCTCAGGGCTTAGGGTCGGCCGCGCTGTGTTCACTTTTTTGTTTTTACCAACCTTCTGGAGTCGGAAAAATCAGCGAAAACAAAATTGATGCGAGCTCCCCGCGGAAAAGGAGTGACTGTTCGTAGTCAAACATTTTGACGTCCTCTGTGATTTAATTTTGAACACAGGGGTTTCAAAATGTTTTGAAGTAGGAAGTAGTTAGCAAAAGTTGGTGACTGAAAAGTTCATTAACTTAAAGGCCAACAGGTAATTAATTTGACCGGAGTAACCGGCTACATGTTATCAAGTAGCTGGAGGAACTCTGGCTGCTTGTTCTGAAACCCCTGTGGATAGACGCACGGTAACACGGAACCTGCTTCATATGATAAAAAGCAAATGGTTGTTAGCAGTTATGTCATTTGAGCGTCTGACCTCCATCAGATCATAAGCAAGTATCAATCAAAATGTGTGTAACATTAAGCTTATGTAAAATCTGCTTGATTGTGACCTATTATATGCCCAACATTATTTGTCGTTTCTGGTTGCTAAATGACGAATGCATGTTAGGTTACAGGGGGATCGTGTCGTTTGATCGTTCGGGTGAGGGTAGTCCTGGGAACGACTGTCGTCGGCACTAGTTACTGACGTTTCAATTACCTTTGTGTTGGTCATCATCAGAGTCATAAAACCCGTCGATTTTTCCCTCTCACATGCCCGACTAACGATGGATAAGACCTTCAGGAAGACAATTATCCAGTTACACACCAAGAAAGAGTGCATGCCTCTGAGAGGAGCTTCACCGCTTTCCTAGCTAATAGAGACCATAAAACCAAAGTAGGTTGTTTCGAGGTCTGAACACTATAAATTTAGTTTTGGATATGTTTAAGGACAATTTATTTGAAGCAAACCAGTCTGAAAGAATATTAAATCATGATTATGGAATTCATTATTGCTCAATAAGAGTGGGTCCTTGTTAGGAAAAAAATTAGTATCGGCAGCAAATAAAATAGATTTCAGTCAATATGCGTCACAAAGGTATTAACGTAGATGATGAGGAACAGAAGGTCAACAACAAAGCGTTGAGGGACACTACAGTGTATTACCCTGGGAATGGGTCTCTGAGGAAACCCATTCAAACGCCAAGCCTCGGATCCCATAGAGACGTAAATAGAATGCTGTGGTTTTCAGTATCAAATACTTTTGACAAGTCTACGAATACCCCCAACTGCATATTCCTTGCGGTCAGGGTCGGAAAAATTTTGTCGCACAAATCAGCAAGGGTTGGGAAGTTGATTGGTTTCACCTCAATCCGTACTGGTTATTATAGAGAACACTGAATTTATTCAGATATGACTGAATAGTACGATTGTCTAAAACCCTTTCTAAGAATTATAAATTTTTGAAGAACCAAGTAAGAACCGAGACAGGTTTATTGTTAGTGAATAGAGTTTGGTCTCTAGGTTTCAAAATAGAAACAATTCACACGAGGAATTTTCATTTCATTTGGAACAGCACCTTGCAGTGGAAGTGGTGCAGATATGAAGTAAATGCATTGTTTAACAATGGAAATAAAGATGTTTTCATATCCAGCTCTACCAGATTTAAACGTGTTAATCAATAACTTGGTCATCAGTTTCTAAATTTAAGAAAATAGATCAAGGAAAGTTTCCAGAGAGACAGTGCATGTGTGAAGATGTGGGAGTCATCGCTCAAATGCCGATCAAAGGCAAGTTTGTGGGTTGGTAGGTGACTATAATTCGACTTAAAGCGGAGGACAGAGCACAACTACCGCCGCCATCTTGTTGACATAACCTTTCTTTCTCCTTGTCACTCCCTCGCATGAAATATCAAGACGACAAGTAAGGTCCCTTATTAGCAGGTCATTTATTGTCAAATAAATACTATTAAGAAAGTAATGATTAGTAACACTCATTACACCAAATTTTGCTGCCTAATGGTTTTCCCATAGAATATCCCAAAGTTACAACGAGGGTCCAAAATAAACTTTTCCGCCGCTATTTTCCATTACATCCCGCCATCCCCCTGCAATAAACATTTTCATCCCGATTCCGCCTGGTCAAACTCAAATTACTCTAGTTTACCGCTAACTGATGGAAAATTATAGTGAGTACATTAATCATTTCTAAGAGAGATATTCCAAGAACCGCCGATAACATCCTACAGAAAGGATAACATCCTACAGAAAGGGGCGTTCACGCAGACGTCCTCGTGAGAGCAAAATTATAATGAAGGAGAGAAAACTGGGCATACTGTGGAGTCGTGTGTACACTTGTAACTAATACAAAGAAAACTGGATGTACTAAAAAGTCATTTGAGTCTGTTAACCCCAATTTACACGGGAGCATTAATTAAGCCCGTTTCTAAAGCAAATAAATACTTTCTAATGTCTCCGAGGTCGTGTGAGTCGTAACTTGAGCCAAATCATAATTCCGCGTGAATCCGCCCTCTCCCCTATCCCGCCTCCAAAACGGAGCATACCTTGGTTCTCGTCTTTAAAATTCCTCGTATCCCACATCCAGCCTCGATTTTAAGCCTCATCCCGCATTCCGCCAAACCTATGCTGGACCCTCTACAATGTCTGAACAGTGCGAGCAAAGAAAGAATAAAAAACAAAACACTCGTAACTCATAATACATTTTATTTAGTGTTCATTCATCAACAGCTTTCGAAGACTAAACGAAGGCACGCCAATCATTGGTTCTTGGGCTCAATTGCATAAATCAGTGGTGCAGCAGGTGATCTGGCACTCAGTGAATCTCTGTTCGTGGCATAACGAAGATGTGCCGTTGCATTTCCCTCTGGGAACACAGCCTTTTAGATATAAATCAAACCTCTTCTTCCCATGAAGTTTGGCGCATGCGTCCTGATAGGGTTGACATTTCTGCACTCTCTGTGTTTTCTTACATCTATCCCAACTGTGGGTATCGAAACATCCGTAACACTTGAGGCCATATCCTGACAAAAATGATCAACCAATGCAGTAGGTGGATGGAATAAAATTTGGCATATTTGGCAAAATAAATAGATGTTTTAATAAATAAATAATAGATCGTGAAATATGGTCTTAAAAGAGGAACAGATAACTAAGTAAACAAATCATTAATAATAGTAATAGGACCAAGTGGAGACCGATTCGGTCTGATCTGTAATCATAGTGATTACACTCGGACGACCGCGAAGCTGGAGTCAGATTTGTCAATTTATTTCGAGCATGATTTCAGACAGAATTGGACAACACGAAGTCCCTGTTATCAATTAGTCATAACAATTACAATTTCCGGAAAAAAAACAAACAAACACATTTATTTGAGAAAATATCTCAAATTATCTTGGTTAACTCGAACCCTCCAGTAACTAGAACACCATACGATTTGCCTTGACCCATTTTTGAAGTCATTCAGTATCAGCTAACTCAAACTTCTGTTTCCCTTGGGAGTTCGAGCTAGAGAGGTCAGCTAATAATACGATAGTATGACTCATTTATGTAGCGCATATACGAAGGGTCTATGCGCTTTACAATTTTATTATATGATAAACAACCAGTGCGATTGATTTGTCGGAGCAGTGTTAGATCACAGAACTAGCACGAGCGTCTGAAAAACATGACATGTTCGAATTTCTTGCGTCAAACACAGACGCCTGGTTATTAAAACAAAGTTTAGCTGCTTTTAAACAAAACCACGTCCTTCTAAACAGTCCTTGATTTAGCTAAAACTTTATCTGAATATTTACTTTTGTGAACAGAGTCAATAGGGTGGAAAGGTAACAGTAGAACCGTCCCACAATGTTTCTAGAACTACTTGTAAATCGACATACAAAATGAAGATAAATTATAATGTGGATGCTGACTGAGTTGAGCCCTGATTTTTATTGCTCCGTGCAGTAGTAGCTTGACGGGAAAAGCTCGTGACCACTCTTTGACTGCACCAGGCGACAATGATATAAAAGAGTATTTATTTTTCGCTTTAAGAGTTAAGGAAAGTGCGATGTTTGAAACTTACCAACAGAGATGCAGAGAGCAAAAATGAGAAACAACTTGATTGATTTCATCTCGAAGGCTTTGTCTGTTGTAGACGGATTGACTGTTTCAGAACACTGTCTGTATCGTAAAGCAGCTGAGATGACGGCTGGAGAAGCTTTAACCAGTTCATTTGATAGCAAATAATGAAGAATGGCTTTTATTACCGCTGTCAATTCTAGCCAATTAGCAACTTTCCGTAAAAATTTCACAGTTCTTTAACCAATCGGAACGAGCCAAAACATCCCACGATGGAACTTGAGAAATTCTTCTTTCCTCGGAAATTGTAATACTCGTGATGAACTAGTAAAACTCGTGCCTGAACTCGTGATAAAGAAATCGGACGACCGTGCAGCGGGAGTCCGATTTTGTTATCACTCGTATGAGTACAGACCGAATTGAACTCCTCTCAGTCCTGTTGCCGTTATATATCTTTCAAACGAAGATGTAAGGTTCGTTTCCCACGGAGAATGGCAGGGTGACCGCTTTTAAGCGGTTTTGACCTTTGGCTACAGGTTTCACAGAATACGGGTCAAACGCGATAAGAAACGCTTTTTCAGTACAATCTTCAAGGCGACAAATTCTCATGTAAATCTGTAGACATCAGCTACAGAACAATTCCACGAACACTACATCGAGAGGATGACTACGGCCGCTAGATAGAGGTGAAAATTTCAATTAATAGAGAGAAAAAATTCCGGGACTTTGACAACCGATCGACCGCTTATATTTATGTGGGGTGATCGCTTAGTACAGGATCGCTTAATACAACATGACTGCATGCACTCATTTTTTTTTTTCTTAGAGAGCAGGGGTGGAGCAAGAAAAGTAACAGGAGGAGGATATGATAAAACTTTAATTTTGGAATCCTAGTATGCATGCATAGTTGTATCTTTCGTGCAGTCGAATCCTCATCCTTTCGTTTCATTTGAAAGAGCACCTTGCAATGGAAGTGGTGCGGATATGTAGTAAATGCACTTTTAACAGTGGAAATATAGATGTTATCATATCCAGCAGCTTTACATGATTAAGTTTGCTGGCCGTATCAAAGAATTGGTCATCAGTTTCTAAATTTAAGAAAATAGATCAAGGAAAGTTTCCAGAGAGACAGGGCATGCGTGAAGATGTGAGTCATTGCTCAAGCGCCGATCAGAGGCTAGGCAAATGCAAGTTTCTGGGTTGGTAAATGACCATAATTCAACTTAAAGCGGAGGACAGAGCACAACTGCCACCGCCATCTTGTTAACATAACCTTTATTTCTTTCCCTAGCTCAAAACTTACAGTTTCTCTTATTTCTATCTACAGACATTACGCTACCGACGTTGCTGATCCAAGCAGTAAGCAGGACGCGCGTCATATGAACTTCGTAATAGACCTCGCGCTCCGTGGAGTCTCTGTGGCTCAGAGGTAGAGCATCGGGGCGCGGAATCCGAAGGTCTGAGGTTCGATTCCTCATGGGGACTCAAAATTTTTTCCTTTATCCCGCGCTCGTGACAAAACAAAAAAACATCTTTCTTTAACCTTTCTTTCTCTTTGTTAACCCCTCGCGTGAAATATCAAGACGACAAATAGAGTGCCAGGTTAGCAGATAGTTTATTGTCAAAAAATCTTAATAATTTTTGAAAACTCAACGCGCTTTAAGAAATTAATGAATAGTAACACTCGTTACACCAAATTTTGCTGCCTAATGGTTTTCTCAAAGTTACAGTGAGGGTCCAAAATAAACTTTTCCAATCCCGCATTCCGCCGTTATTTTTCATTACATCCCACCATCCCGCTGCAATGAACATTTCATCCCGATTCTGCCTGGTCAAACTCAAATTGCTCCAGTTTATCGCCAACTGATGGAAAAGTTACAGCGTTTACAATAATAATGATGTACTCTTATTAGGGAGAAAACTATTGCTAAGAGAGATATTCCAAGAACCGCCGATAATATCCTACAGAAAGGGATGTTCACGCAGACGTCCTCGTGAGAGCAAAATTATAATGAAAGAGAGAAAACTGGGCATACTGTGGAGACATTTGGGTCTGTTAACCCCAATTTACACGGGAGCATTAATTAAGCCCGTTTCTAAAGCAAATGAATACCTTCTAATGTTTCCGAGGTTGTGTGAGTCGTAACTTGAGCTAAATCATAATTCCGCGTGTACCTGCCCTCTCCCCTATCCCGCCTCTAAAACTGAGTATATCTTAGTCTCGTCTTTAAAATTTTTCGTATCCCACATCGCGCCTCGATTTTAAGCCTCATCCCGCATCCCGCCAAACCTATGCTGGACCCTCTACAATGTCTGAACAGTGCGAGCGAAGAAAGAATAAAAAACAAAACACAAGTTTGGTGTAATTAGTTGCTTCTTTAAGGGTCGCGCTTAAAATCCATTCTATTTAGTGTTCATTCATCTACAGCTTTCGAAGACTAAACGAAGACACGCCAATCATTGGTTCTTGGGCTCAATTGCATAAATTAGTGGTGCAGCAGGTGATCTGGCACTCGGTGAATCTCATTTTTTGGCAGAAGGAAGTTGTGCCATTGCATTGCCTCCTGGAAGCACAAGCTTTTGCATATCTATCCGACTTTATCTTCGCATGAACTTTGGCACACGAGTCCTGATAGGGTAGACATTTCTGCACGCTCTGTGTTTTCTTACATTCATTCCAACCCTCGGAAGAGAAACATTGGTAACATACGAGGCCATATCCTGTCAAAAAACAATCAAACAATACAGAAGTTGGATGGAGTAAAAACCTGGCACATTTGGCAAAATAAATAGATGTTTTAATAAATAAATAATAGATCGTGAAATATGGTCTTAAAAGAGGAACAGATAACTAAGTAAACAAATCATTAATAATGGTAATAGGACCAAGTGGAGACCGATTCGGTCTGATCTGTAACCATAGTGATTACAACATCGGACGACCGCGAAGCTGGAGTCAGATTTATTATTATGAGCGTGATTACACACAGAATTGGACAACACGAAGTCCTGTTACTAGTCATTAGTCATAACAATTATAATTTCCGAAAAAAAACATTTCTTTGAGAAAATATCTCAAATTATCTTAGTTAACTCGAACCCTCCAGTAACTAGAACCATACGATTTGCCTTGACCCACTCGAACTGCTGTTTCCCTTAGGAGTTCGGGTTAGGAGGGGTCATATGATAAACAACTAATGAGATTGGCTTGACAGAGCAGTATTGGATCACAGAGCTAACACGAGCGTCTGAAAAACATGGTATGTGCGATCATCCTCTGTCAAACACAGATCTCTGATTATTTACACAAAGTTTAGCTGCTGTTAAACAAAACCACGTCCTTATAAACAGTCCTTGATTTAGCTAAAACTTTATCTGAATATTTACTTTTGTGAACAGAGTCAAGAGGGTGGAAAGGTAATAGTAGAACCGTCCCAAAATGTTTCTAGAACTACTTGTAAATCGACATACAAAATAAAGATAAAACGATAATGTGGATGCTGACTGAGTTGAGCCCTGATTTTTATTGCTCCGTGCAGTAGTAGCTTGACGGGAAAAGCTCGTGACCACTCTTTGACTGCACCAGGCGACAATGATATGAAAGAGTATTTATTTTTCGCTTTAAGAGTTAAGGAAAGTGCGATGTTTGAAACTTACCAACAGAGATGCAGAGAGCAAAAATGAGAAACAACTTGATTGATTTCATCTCGAAGGCTTTGTCTGTTGTAGACGGATTGACTGTTTCAGAACACTGTCTGTATCGTAAAGCGGCTGAGATGACCGCTGAAGAAGCTTTAGCCAATTCATTTGATAGCAAATAATGAAGAATGGCTTTTATTACCACTGTCAATTCTAGCCAATCAGCAACTTTCCAATGAAAAGTTCATAGTTTTTTAACCAATCGGAACGAGCCAAAAAACCCCACGATGGAACTTGAGAAATTCTTCTTTCCTCGGAAATTATAATACTCGTGATGAACTAGTAAAACTCGTGCTTGAACTCGTGATAAACAAATCGTGATAAACAAATCGTGATAAACAAATCGTGATAAACAAATCGGACTCCCGCTGCACGGTCGTCCGATTTTGTTATCACTCGTATGATTTCAGACCGAATTGAAATCCACTCAGTCCTGTTGTCGTTACATATCTTCCAAACGAAGATGTAAGGTTTGTTTCCCACGGGGAAAATAGTTAGTAATTTTATTTGAATGATTCTTATTTGAGTGACCGTTCTGAATAAAGGTGAAGACAAAAATAATAAATAGGCTGTTGGGATTCCTTCAAGGATGACCACGGCTGCTAAATAGAGGTGAAAATTTCAATTACTAGGGGGAAAAAATTCCGGGACTTTGACAACCGATCGACTGCTTATATTTATGTGGGGTTATCGCTTAGAACAGGATCGCTTAATAGAACATGGCTGCATGAACTCAGTTTTTTTCTTAGAGAGCAGGGGTGGAGCAGGTAAAATAACAGGAGGAGGATATAAAAACTTAAATTTTGGAATCCTAGAATGCATACACAGCTGCAACTTTCGCGATTTCGAATCCTCGATTTACCTCATAGAGGTGGATTTTTAATTTAATTTGTGTCGGCCTGTTAGGGCCTGTTTACATGGAGGTGGGGGACCCTAGGTAGGTGACGTAACCCGCCTAGCCGTGGTCGCAAAATAAAACGCGTTTATATACGATCTTACAACCCCGAGGTGCTGGGGTGAGGTTTCTTGAGGTTGTTGTTGCGCTTGCAATTAGGAAGTTTGAGCATAGGCGCCCAAAGCTAACGTCTCGAAAGAGACGAAAGAAATTCTCGAACACGTATGTATTTAATCATGAAAGCATCACGCGTTGTGTCACGCGGTGTTAGGTTACGCGAGGAACCGCTGACTTAACGTCATTAGGAATAGTTTGAAGTATGGTCGATTTACAACGCTAATTATTCCGAAATGTGAAAATTTTACACTCCTTGTATTTCCGTTTCGTTTTCTGGTGATTCCTGCCATGAGATGGCTAGGAAATGTACAAAGCTTTAAAACATACGTGTTTCGCTTTTGAGCTTTTTGCCATGAAAGTGACCCGGCTAGGCGGGTTACCCCACCTTGAGACGTTTACATGGCAAATTGTCACCCCGGTTGACAGAGTTACCCTCCCTGGGGGACTGGGCAACCTGCAAAGGCGGGCCACCCCACCAATCATGTAAACGTGATCAAGATAAAACAAGAAATTATGTGGACATGCAGATTAATCCACCTACACGGGTTACCTCACCTACATGGGGTCTCCCACCTTGACATGAAGGTGTTCGGAAATATTGCCCGCTTTAATCTTTTACGTACAATCTTACTATCCCGGGATGCCGGGGTGAAGTTGATCGCACTTGTAGTTAATCGCGGCGACGTGTGGTAAAATTTCGCTGAAAAAGGTAATTTATTTTCTTCTACGATTTTCGCCAATAGTTCGATGAGTTCACCGATTCTGATGGTACGACGTCTTCACTTCGGCATAATATGTGAAAGTGTTGAGTTCAAAGTGAAAACGTGACTATACATCGCCGTCGAGGTTTCATTGCTAAGAGGACGTGTACATTGATGTTTTTAACGTTTTAACTCTACATGGGATGCCTAGGAAATACAAAAAAGTACAAAGTTTTAACACATGTAAAACACCTGTTTCGCGATTGTTTTGCTCATTTGATTTTTTTGTCTACGCGGATTACCCCACCTTGAGACGTTTACATGGCAAATTGTCACCCCGGCTGATAAGGTTACCCTACCCAACAGACCGGGAAACCTGACTAGGTGGGTCATCCCACCTATCATGCAAACGTGATCAAGATAAAATAAGAGATAAAATGGACAGGCGGGTTACCTGACCTACCTGGGGTCCCCCACCTTCATGTAAACAGGCAATCAGGCTATGTCTACACTAGCGGATAGCTCTCGGGCCAGCATGAAACCGTATCGGATAGGGCTTTTGTTCACACATAAAACGCTGATTTCGGGGTGGTTTCTGTAACGGAGCGAAACTGCACTAGAGCGAGGATTGGAACCCACTGAAACAGAAGTAAATATTCAGGAGTTAGGGTTGGAAGTTAAGGCAAAGATCGCGTTCTTACTTTACTCAGGGCGTTTCTCTAGATTTGTACTGCCAGATTTATTCGATTAAACGCCGCCCCCGAATAAACGCCGCATTTTAGAGCAAAAATATTAATAAACTCCGCCCTCGAATAAACGCCGCAGCGTGATGCGGCGTTTATTCGAATAATAGGCTCAAAAGGCACACAGCGATCATTGCTTCGATCGCAGTTGGAAATTTTAAGTGAACCAGGGACAAATTGTTTTGAATGTACCTGTTCTAATGCCGAGAGAGCATATCCGACATTAGATCTTTATTCACTTTATGTATTGCAGTAGTATTAACATGCAAATTGTAAAATTGAGGACAACATAAGAAATGACTTTTTCATCAAGCATTAAAACATGTTTCTATTTTCTAAAATTTAAATGGTCACTTACCTTACTATTGTTTGCAAGAAGTCAATTGGATTTTAAATAAACGCCGCCCTCGAATAAACGTCACACTCGAATCACGAGAGATTTAATAAACGCCGCGGCGGTATCTCAAACGCTTCTCTGGATTTTCAGCTCTGTGTTATGAGTTCAACGGCTTTAAATCAATGGAAAAGAACAGCTTTTATTGATGTTGAAAGAAATAAGGACTGGAGAGAATCAACAGAAGGAGGTTTTGGCGGGAAAGACTATTTTGGATCAGGCCTGGACGATGCATTGAATGATGGGACAACTTTGTTACTGGAAGAGTCACTTGGGACGAATGGAAAAATAATTTCCGTATGAATCACAAGACGTTTATGAAATTAACTGAAGAACTTAGGCCTAGGATCCAAGGATAAGCTTTTAGGATGTGAATACCTTTATCGGTAGAAAAACATTAGAAAAATATTATCTTACAGATGAAGGGTGTATGCGAAGGGTGGCCAATGCGTTTGGCATTGGTAAATCATTTGTTTCAAACGGTTGTGAGACGTATCACCCAGTCTATTTCTTATCTCCTCGGTCCTCTGTACATCAAACATCCTCAGAAAATACAATTGCAAGAATGTCAGAAATGGCAAGGCAGTTCGAGGAACGGCATGGATTTTCCCAATGCATTGAAGCGATCGAAGGCACGCACATTGGGATCAAAAAACCTCTTGAAAATGCTGCAAATTACTTTGAGAGAAAGGAAACTTACACTATGAGCATCCTGGCTTGTGCAGATTTCAAGTATTGTTTCTTTGATGTGGTCATTAGATGGCCAGGAAGCGTGAATGATGCAGGCGTATTTTCAAATTCTGCCTAAAGAAAATCTGACGGATGGCTCTATCCCTCTATATTACAAGGTTATCGTGGATGGAGAGAGTCCAGTTGCAATATGTATTTTAGGAGACCCAGCCTATCCCTTGCTACCTTTCGTTATGAAAGAGTTTGCCAACAACAGCACTTTTTTGGTTTCAAAATTTTATCTGCAATGTGCTTTGGGGAGGTTGAAGGGTCGTTTATGGCTGTCTCAAGAGGGATATGGACAGAGATATCAAGTATTTGCCGGACGTTGTCCATGTTTTTTTTTAGCTTGCATAATTAATGTTACTGCGAGACAAACAATGATGTAATTTCCAAGTTTAAGGTAAAAGAAGCAATAAGATTTGATCTGGAATTATAGCCAATTTTTTAAACATCTTATGGTGTAACTAACAATGAATCTGAAGGGGAAAAAATGCGTCTAATAATTGTGAAATACTTTGAATGAAGGTCAGACATGGCTTGATGCTACTCTGGTTTATAGATTTAATGAATGTAACCGAGAAGTTACAATTCGTTTCGACACTCATATCTAGTGCCTTCGTCAGGGCTGATCTAATCGCCGTAACAGAGGTCCTTTTATATGCTCACTAATTGGCTGCCCCTTTCCGGGGTTGATAAGCTAGGCTTTCAATCAAAGGCGCAGGTGTCACCGTCGATTAGTGGTGATAATTTTAGACTTATCCCACCCAATTGTATGGTTAGTTAGGCATTTGTGCTCCTACAAAGCTGAATTTCTTTTCTGCAAAAGAAGACCGCTTTTTGATGCTCTTCCAAACCTGTACCAAACTGACGTTTGGTCTATCCGATATACTCGTGATCACAGTCATTGCACGGAATAGAATAAGTAGCGTCGGTTCGTTGCTCTTCCGTGACAGGATCCTTAGGTTTGGCAAAAATATGCCCTAAAGTTTGAAAAGGTTTTTGAGCAACTTTAACGTTGTAGCCATTCAAAATTCTCTTGATGGGTTTCGTAACACCCTGAATGTAAGGAATAACAACAAAACCAGTCGCCGGTTCCTTCTCATCAGGATTGTTACTAGTTGTCACTTGTTTCTGGCAGTTACGGGGAAATGTTCTGGTATAGTTATTTACCTTTAGGACGTCCGAAACATATTTTTTCTCCTCAGCCTTCGAGTACAGTTGAGTAAAGTTTAGCTACTGACTTTTTTATGGCAAATAGGGTGGTGAGAGTCAAAAGGGAGGTATTTGTCGGCGTGGGTAGGTTTACGATAAATACTTGTCTCTAAATTTCCCTGTTCCGCTCTGCACACATTTAAATCAAGGAGGGGCAAGTGTCTATCCTTTTCACGCTCAAGGGTGAGCTGGATAGACGGCACTACTGAATTCAAATGCGAAAAGAGGCATTCCGCTAAAATAACATCATCTACATATCGTTTCCGGAAAAAAGGGTTTAACCGGTGAAGAGGCTTAAGCCCTTTGTTCTATGTCTTCCATAAACATATTGGCAATGACAGCAGACGTGGAACAAAGGACTTTAGCCACTTCAATGGTTAAACTGTTGTTGTGGAAACGATATGTCGATAATGTTATTTCGGCGGTATCCGGAAATGAAAAGAAAAACCAGCACGGACCATGAGCTTGTATCCCATAGCATTCCGCACAGGAGGCCGAAATCTCAAACGCGATGGAATCACATTGTTTTCTTTGCAACTGTGATTGGAATACAAATGACAGCGACACTTAGCAATACAGACTCTAATGTTCGCAAGCCTGTCGACCCTTGTAACAACAGTTTGACCATATTTTTCTCGTACATAAATGTAGGAACGCACCGGAAAATTTCAAAACGGTTACACGAACCGTGCAATTTATTTGTAACCAGTGATTTCTGAAACATGATTAAATTAAATTACACTACAGCCAACTACCCACAACAATAATTACGATCACAAAGCGAAACACCAAACGGCAAAAGACAACGCAAAACGGGCCTGACAGTTTGGATAGAAGAAGTACACGAGATGCAGCAAAGAAACGACCATAGCACGACAAACTGCATAACATTACCGTTCTTTTCGCGCGAAAATTTCAATGCATGTATACGGACGCGAGGGGACTGAAGCCTGATTTGCAGATAAACCGCTGGCCCTTAAATTTGTTATAACAATAAGTACAACTTACATCGAAGAAGACCAAGTTCATCGTCCGTTCACTAAAGCTCGTTGGAAGCCGCCATATTGAAAATGCGCGAAAATAAACCGCCGTACTTAGTAAAAAGCATTTACATTACGAAACCCTCTTCGGCCAACCGCTCTGGTACGATCTGTCGGACTGTGCAAACAACTTGTTTATGTTCTCAGCCGTTTCTGTTCGTTCCAGGCAGAATTTTTCTTCACGTTGACATGATAAGCTGTCCGGTAGAGTAAAAATAGCCTCGGTCGCTATCATACTTACTATGAAAAAACAAACGGGAAAACAAGAACAATGTTAAGGAATTACAGGGAATGTTACTCAATATGATGGTGGCAAATAGAATAGATTTACTTGAAGTGGCAATCTTAGAGGATTTCAACTAATTTTGCAAGGTACACTAAGACGAGGGTGACTAGGGGTTCCTATAGTTCATCCCAAAATAAATACCATACGCGTGAAGTTTTCAGACAGGAAAGGTAAAGTGAAATTCGAAGTATCACCTTTTAAACTCGTAAACAACTGTTTTCAGTAGGGTAATTTAGTGTTATCAACTGAGTTGAGTGCGTAAATTGGCCACCGTTAAGAGTTTAGAGCGCCAGCCCTTCGTCAGAGCGATATGCATACTGCTTAAAGTACGTACGTGAAACAGGATCAGGACACGCCCTCCTCCCCCTTGCTACTTTCGTAGAGAAGATTGGTTATTCTATACTAAAAACTGAGAAGCACTACGCAAAATAACTCTTTTATTTCCCTTTTAAATCAAGCCATTACCATGTCATCTAACACTTGAGAGGATTCATTTCAAACTCTGACTATCAATTGTGTGTATATCCATTTGCAATCATTCATTAATTTAGATTTTATCAACAGTATTCTAAATCACATTTCGCTTCCAGTCCCTTCGTTAATTCTAACCGTGTGCTTTGTTTCTATGGAATCATCGTAGATCGTTGGACTAAGATGGTCGTTGAAGAAAGCAAAACTTCATTAAATATAAAAATAACAACAAAATACAAAAATAATAAGTTCTTTGAATCTAAGCCATGAAAATGTTAACAAAAATATATTTAAAAAAAATACAAAAAAGTTATTTTTCGAAAATCGTACAAAACAGTTACGAATATAACGGAACCCGTACACACAGATACTTAAAAAAAGCGTCAGTTCGTTAATTTGTTGTTTTCACCACTAAAAAACAGGGTGAGGGTTAAGTCGTGCACAGAGAAACTAAACACTTGCCGAAAATAAAGCCTCACGACGAGAAAATGCCTACTGATTCTGACTTGCCGGGCATATATTATTGTTAAACCAAACATCAAAACTAATCTTTATAACTAACGACGTAGATTTGTCATAACTTCTCCTATAAATATAGAACAGCTTACAACAGACAGACTCAACTAAACAATGACCAAGTATCGTATACTACTTTCTATACTTTGACTGATAAACGACGAAACCGAGGACTTATCAACTGAGGGAAATGCTTCCAATTTAAACATTTGACAGTGTGAAAACCTTTTCCAACTGCAACTAGTTAGTTTTATACAATGTTATAAGATATTCTTGGAACTGTCATTTTTTCTTGAGTTAATCATCCTCCTCCGGCCTGTACTTCGCCTGTCGTATTTGACTCAGTTTATTTCTCGCCGCTGCCAGTTCTTTTTCGATGCGTAGGATCTTCTCCTGAGCTTCCAGCTCCTGCGCAATTCCACCAACAAACCGCTGATTAATAACAACCGTAGTCTCTTGTTCTTCAAAGATAGCTGCACTCTTAGCCGCGGTTACCAAGTTGTCTGCTGCTCTCTTGACGGCATTGCCGGCAATCTGTAACGATACACCATTACTAAAGCTTACTGAAGGATTAAAAGCCGAAAATGTTTTTTTTTTTTATGAAAGTTGATCGTCTCTTTTCTTTTTGTCCAGCAAGGTAACTTTTTGCATTTAGAGATCCTAGCTTCCTGGGCACTCCGACCAAGTTTGTGTAGCCGACTGTCCTCAAAATACCCATCACTTACCTGAAGTCTCCTCTGTGTGTCACTATTGGAGTCAGCTTTCACTCTACATGCTAACAGCAGCTGGGCAGTGGAATTCGACACTTGTTTAGCTCCTGCTATTAGCCTTTCCTCGCTTGCGTTACCCTGGACGGCCGCGTTAGCTGCGTCACACAATGTTGTCGTTGCTGCTGCCACCATACGCGCCTGGAATTGACAATTTTGATATTTAGACTGGTCATGTCATGCAAAAACTAACGCGGCGCGAAAATGTCATTTTTCAATTGAAAACGCAAGTAACAAAGGGCTCTCTGTAATTTTAAATTACCAACGTAGTGTGCTTGGGAAGTTTGTTGGTACGAGAAAAGATTTAGCGAGAGAAGCATTAAGTCTGAGATTTTGCTGGAGGTGACTTAGGCGGTGGGGGGAAGACTTAACTCTGCAAAAAGAGAATAATTGTATTGTTCAAGAGCCGCTTCTCAATTATCATAACCTTGCGCATACGCATACCTGTATTAGTCGGTTTTAAATATTCAGTGGACTTTTATTTCTACAAACGCTGATTAGAAAAACAACATACAGAAAGAATTTATGAGATCTCCAGAGTTTGACTTACCGCTGACACAAGCCCTTGTGACCATTGTCCATCCTCATTAGGATCTGTGGACGCTGAACACACCTGAATAACGAGCAAAAAGAGGTCAGATGTTGGCAAATTGACGGGAAAAGCAGATTTGGAACTGAGTAGAAAGCGAACCTTGTTCGATTTGATTAAGGATCTCACAATTTCTCTCACTTCCAGAATACACATATGCATACGAGCAAGCGCACAACTCAATACGCCAGAAGGTTTGCTCCCGGAGTATGTTCCAGGGTTACTATGCAAGACCAATGCAAACATTGGAGTATAATGTGCAAACTTGTTCCATGTCACAATACAAACCAAGGATCAAACAACACTAAGCTATCTGTAAGAGAAACTTACCCTGCCACTCGCCACCAGTTCCCTTTGGGCCGCTGAAGCAGACTTCACCAGTGCCACAGTGGCAGCTGTTATTGCCTTTGCAGCTTCCAGAATTTGTTCTTCGAAGTTGAGCGACTCGTCAGCTTCCTAAAAATAGCAACACCACCATAACGTAACGCTTAACAAATGTCGATGTAAACTGAGTCCAACGTAGGAGAATTTCATCCAAAGTTCTTAAAACATTTTTTGTAAAGACTCTTCCAAACCATTTTGTTCCAGACAATTTTTTAATTAAAGAAGATGAGTTTCTAAAGAAACTGTGGTGCTGCGTCGGCGGGAGAGTATAACAGGTAATTTAGTGTTAACAACTGAGTTGAAAACGTAAATTAGCCACCTAGAGAGTTTAAAGGCTGTCGTTTCGAGCGTTAGCCCTTCGTCAGAGCGATTGGAGGAATTGTGGGTTGTGTGTGGGTTTATATCCAGAAAACGGAGCTACGTTATTGGTGGGAATATATTAACGAGAAAAGAAGAATAGGCTAGTTGAATGAAAAGCGCTCGTTGATACCGTGGGGATTAAGAGTTCCGATTTGAAAGATAAATTTTCGTTCAAGTGTTTTGCAGCTTTCCGAACTGCCTAGATGTGAGGAAAGGCCGCAAACTGCCATATGCTGTTTAGAATGATTAGAGAGATTAAAGTGTCTAGCGACTGGTTTGGATGCGTCCTTATCATCTCTTTCTACGTCGTGAAGGTGTTCTCGTGAAGATCCGTTCTCTTAACAGATCCGAGCCTATGTGTAAAACCACGTGATAAATGTAATTGTCAACAGTTTACCTCAAAAATCAAATTTCTCCAAACGCGCTCATAAAATATTTGGCCATGGTAGTTTAGTTAGCACATTACATGAGCTGCCTTACACAAAGATTTCACCAGGGGAAAAACTCAAAACTTAGTCAAATTTTCAAGACTTTCATCTTTTTAAGGTCTAAAACACTAGTTTTCTATTAGTAAAATCTTTAAAATATTCAAGACCCTGTAGGAAATATATTCATGTGACTTTACCTTAGGACGTGGTTTTGGTTTGAGTTCAGCAAGTTTCCTTGCTGCTGCTTCGATCGCAGCAGCGGCGCCAAGCAGCTCGTTCTCAGCAATGACATTAGGATCTTCAGGGTTCACCCAGTCAGAACCTGAGAGGAAAAAAACAGGGCCGTATTACATCGCATGATGTGAAATGAACTTCGCTTGATTTTAAAACTACATCCCCATGCGTACAGCAGACGAGAATTTCCTTGCCCAATTATTGTAGAAACAACCGAAGCTTTTCCCGTTTTGCACAGTTATGTCTGACCGTCACAGACATCCTTCCTCCAATAAATGATCTAAACGTGTAAAACTTTAAGTGAGAAATGTCACAGCTTGTCGTGTAGGCCTCTCATTTTTGGAGTTTAGAGGTGAGGATAACGTTGACAACAAGAAAATTCCCTGACTACTAGAAACGCTGTTGACACATAGAGGAGGGCGGTTCTTTCTGTGGAAAGCGATTTCCAGAAAACCCGAGCCGAATTTTGCGTAGCGAAAGGACTTACCTTTCAGTGCTTCGGCCGATTTGACAAGTTTGGCGACTTGATCAGCGACAATCTTAGACTGTGGCGTAAGTTTCACCTTCTTATCTTGGGACGGTTTCTGAACAATCTGTATGGTAAGCAATGCAATAATGCTTTTAGACAATGGCCGATACTACCAAATCTTTCTGATAGCACAATCGAGACAACAACGGATGGGATGCATAATCAAAATAAAAGATGGTATTTTCCCTCATTTCTGAGGCCTAGTCCAGCTTGGTAGTAATCAGAGAGGGCGTAACTTAAATGTAACCTCCAATGTAAGCCCACGGAAAACTATGCGAGTTCTTTCTTTACACATACAGACTTTTTCAAAATATCGCTTGTGGTGGATCAGAGTGTTTCGCAGAAAAGGAAACAACAAAGCCGCTTAAAAAGAACTAACACTGATTTAAGAGACACTCTCGTGGTCAGCACATTTTGTGTTTGTCCTGTAGACAAACGACCAAGCGTAAAACTCAACATTGTTCAGCAATTCTTACATTATGCACGAGATCAAGCAGCTCCCCAAATGAATTGCCACATTCCATTCCACTCCGAAGGGCCTGGGATCTGGCGTCGTTACTTTCTGCCTTGTTGGCGGCACCCTAGGAGAGGGAAAAAAAGCACTTGCCAATCAACTCATGGACGTTTACTCCGCATGTTTGAATTGTGAGGTTCCTTAGTATCTAAATTTCTAACAAAAAATGATCAAAAAGCTCATCTGTTCCTCCAAGCAGGCGCAGAACACAAGCAGGTAACCTATTTCTGATATTATCACTTCTCCCTCTTTCTTGTTCTGCTATTTCAGGTAATAACCGTCTAGTCTCCAACTCCTAAGTTGGGATTTTTTGAGCTGATTTCAAGTGTGGTCTTGGCACCAACAGAAAAAAAAATTTATTTTAACTCGAATCGATCTTTCTGCTAATAATCATTTTAATCATGCATATCCCTTCGCGTGTATTCACCTGATAGATTAAATCAATATTAAAACGTAACACAAAATGTGTGGAACATTAAGACTTAGAGAACTATGAAATTAATAAAACAGGGAAGGACTACAAGATGTTAGCAATTTTATGAAAATCTTCCCACCTTACAAATAATTAACATTTCTGTCACTGCTTTGCGGCCCATGTTAGCAGCTGTCATGATGTCATCTTGCTGACAAGAATTCCCAGCAGCCACCGCTTTGGCTGTTGCTAAGGTGACGTGTTTTGTACTCCTTATAAGGTCTTCGGGCGTAGCATCCCGAACAGGCATCGACGGATTTTGTACTACCTAGAAAGGAAAAAATAACGACGGGAAAAATATAATTTCTCTCAACCACCCTTTCCTGCATGATCACGACAAAAGGTCACATATTTGTTTGACAAAGTTTCCAAAGCTGAGAAAATACTTACGCTTTGGACTGATGAGAGATTTCCTGGTAACGAACCATGACCGTGGAAAGTAGATGTAGGATTAAAGTCTGAGTTGCGCGAATGAGGGATGGCTTGATGTTAACAGACATTTCAACTACATGTACTTACCAGCACGGCCTGCTTGACAGCATCTATGGTTGACTCCAAGGCTCTGGTGCCTCGTAATGCTTTATCCTCCACACTCTTTACCGTTTTCAGCAGCGAGGACACATTAGCTACCATAGTCTGATATGAAAACCAGATAAAGCCACTGATCAGAAACACAGTTAACAGTGTTTAAAGCCTTTGACGTTGGGCAACTAGACTTACTGAAGAAACTAGGACCAAACTCCAGAATATTTAAACGTGCAAATTGGCGCCAAACTGACTTGTCAAAAAGCTGTCAAATGCAGTATTCACAGCAAATATTGACCTATTTTCGCACATGCAGCGAAGATGGATTGATAGTTCAGTAAAATACCGCAACCAATGGTTTTAGGCAGAAATCGAGGCATGTCAAGGCTCCTACACAAATAAATAAAGGGGGTAAGTTTCTAAAGAAACTGTGGTGCTGCGTCGGTGGAAGAGTATAACAGGTAACTTAACAACTGGGTTGAAAACGTTAATTGGCCACCGTAAAGAGTTTAAAGGTAGACGTTTCGAACGTTAGCCTTTCGTCGCTCTGACTCTGACGGAACACTAAATGACCTGACATAGGCAGTTTAGTTTGCAGTGTTGTTACATACCTTTCCTGTTGTCTTGAGCACTTCAGTGGATGGGTCGCTGACAGGTTTCCCGGATGCATTCTTGGTAGCGTTGATCAGAGCTCCAAGCGCAGACGCCACGTCTTTAGCAGCATTAAGCAACATTTGCTGCACAAAAAGACAAAAAACAGCGCAATTTCAACATTATGTCACTCATTTTAGACCTTTAAAGGAACTAGTAATAGCATTTCTACGCCTTTAACCAGTTACACCCTAACATCAGTATGCACATTCTCCATACTGTTCTCCATACATTCTCTAGGATGCTGAAAAGGAGAATTTGTTTAACAATCAACAGTATCTGTAGTGAGTGAGAATTTCCTTTACGCGCATGACCTTAATGTTTCATTTAGGTTTGACATTAAGGAGAAACTAGATGCTGGCCAGTCTCCTTAGGGGTCAAGAGATTCATTGACAACAAGTAGAAAATAGACGAATCTTTAAAGATGCGAACGGAGATTTTGAAATCTGTTTTTAAACTAATAAAGAGAATCTATCATTGATCCGCACACATTAAGACATTTTACCTGTGCATCACTATCATCCGGTCCGAGCGCCAGAGCTCCGAGCTTCACATTATCTGCTAAATTGGAAACTGAGCCGACCGCAGCCTCGGCAGCTGAGGCTAGGACATCTTGGGAGGCCTGTGCCGCAGACACAAGATTCTTAGTGTCTTCCACTAAAGTCTTGGCTGTTCGAAGGATAGCTTCCCTACAGAAAGAAAACACCACAACTGGATGATTACGTTTTCAGCTCTAGCAAAGGAACGTAAAATCTCTAGCAATAACGAAGAAAACTGCCCTCATATAATGTGACTGAGATGTAGCATTGAAAAAAAACACTACGTGTAATATTCGGAAAAGTTGTCTTGGTTCAACGAAAGTTTGAAAAGTGAAAGTCAACTTTCTTTGACCAACAATGTTTGCGGAGAAAGAGAGACGGATGATCCCGAAAAAAAGAAAAAAAAAACTATCCCTAGTTATAATTTATTTTCAACTTAAAAGGGCAGCTATCATTCAAGCTAACTGCGGTCTTTAGTATTTAAGGACGCACAAACACATCTCAGGCGGTAATTCATCCTTCGTGTGACCTTAAGCCTGGCATGAACTCATCCCAATTTACATCCAAGGTCACTCTACCCAGCTCTTGGTAGCACGTTTGTTTACAATCATAACAAACCTGTGATCTCCAAAAGTGTCCCCTTCAGTCTCAGGGTGCAGTGTACCAGTCGAAGCAAACATCACAGTAGTATCCAGGTCACCCACTATTCCCTGAACAGCACTTGCCGCATTAATGCAGGCCTGGGTACCACGCGAGCCTTGCTGAAGGGCTGCTAAGAGATGAGAAACCTAAAACATAATAAAGGACGGAAATTTTACAAAAAGATGCTGGTACATCACAATACTACAAATAAAAGTCCTAGCCCATAGCCGTAAGATCACGATAATATCTCAACTTTCTCTGCTCTCTGATAAAAATACGATGCAAATGTTGTACATCAATCCAGTCATACCTTCTCTGCGACATGTCTGCAGTTGTCAGCGAGTTCTTTCTTTGAAAATGGATCCTTTGGTCTACTCTGGACAGCTCCACCGCTCTGAATCAAACTGATACAAGCCTCTCCTAGACCCTGGACACCAGTGCGAATGCGGTGCGCGATCTGAAAGGAAAAAATGAAGACACATCAAACTAACATAGGAGCAGATAACTTCAACCTTGGAATGCTGTATGCCAGTAGGTGCAGGTATTTGGTTTTTCCTTGGTTACAGCGTAACTTAAAATGTTGGTGAACTCGGTAAAAGAGCATCAGTTGTTTCCTACCTCAGGGTTCCCGACTGTTTTGACAGCTCCTTTGGCGTCTTTTGCGATGTCATTGTACATTTTACTAATGTCTTTACCAAGAGGACCAAGTTTGGTCGGATCTGTGGTCGATTTACCAACCTAAAACAAAACAAGTCCACCACATGTCAATTGGAAATTTCTACTGAACGAGGACAAATGGCCTGCCACAATTACTGTATGGAATTCTTAATTCAAAGAATACAACGGAATATTTTGAAACCGTTGTGAAGTAATTCAAATAAATTGCGCCGCAGACTTACAAATTAAGGTTAGTCAGTCATTTTGACGAGAATCGAAAGACCTTCTCTTATATTTGATGGTTTGGACGAAGTATTTTAAAATAATCACCCATACCAAAAAATTCATGAATTATAATCGTGTTGATGCGATTTCCTTACCAAGGCTTAATGAAACTCACTCCTGATTACCACCCTTCAAATAAACTTTGTGAGAATAAATTCACCAAGTGAAAAGTCAGTTGCCTCTCACTCACTCACCATATCATGAGCTTTCTTGGTCAGTTCCTTCATGCCGCGGGTCATCTTCTCTTGATAATTGACAAATGGTTCATCGATACCTTCAAATCCATCTGCTCGACCGTTAACCAAGGGTTGATCAATCTAACAAAATAATTATTCCAAAATGGTTTTCGGCTGTTAAATATAATAACAATTAAAATGTACTGTGCCAAGTGAATCTGCTCTGAAAGAACAAAGATTCTCGGCGCGAATACGGGCAGTTTTTTTTCCAACCCATCCTATAACTTCACATTTATAACATGTTCGTAAAGAGTTTACTGATGAGCATCTCACCTCAGCTAGTGCTTTTCCGATACTATCAATCAAACCGGACACAACACCGGTTTCACTGGCGGCTTCTTCAAGAGTTTGTCCCAGGTCCCGTACGGCTTCCTTCATTCCCTGAGCTGCTTCGTCAATATCTGGATGAGCATGAACAGCCTGTAAAATTTTACACAGTTTGTTTCAGCTTTCAATTCAAGTCAGTATTAACAAAAGAAACAAGCCTCTGCCAGGCTCTCCTTCTTGGAGACGAGCGAAAACGCGGGCGCGCAACAAATGCTGAGGGATCATGGGAGCGTTGCGCAGCCGTTTCCTTGACAAACACAACCGCTGTTTGTCGTTCGCCCGCTCTATCGCTCTGGCTCACAATCCTTCTCCTCACCAAGGAGTATAATTTGAATGGAACACGTGACTACATGCTGGAGTTGGGGAGGTGAACCAGTTATGAACCCAAGACACCGCTAGCATCCCCCTTAAAAGGTGGCTATGCTCCAAGCCCCTTCAAAATAATACAAAGCCTGAGACAGGTTCAGGTAGTGATGGACCACTTAGCCGTAAGATTCAATCTTCAAACGTACTTCCCACACACAATAGTACAAGCTTTTAACCTTTGGATTTCCTCCGCCTTCTTTAGTGGCGTACATGAGTTGTGCTGCCGACTCCGCCACAGTCTTGGCCTGATCTAACAAGTCAACCTTGCGTTGAACATCTGCGGTACGTGAAGCTGCGCCTACAGCCAGGTCGGCCAGCGGAGCAATAAAACTCGACATCTGAGCTACCTGTTGGGGAAAAAAATCGGGAACATAGACATAACTACCTGGTGGCTCTTTCTGGATTTCAAAATTCAGTCTAAAACAGAGAATACACAGATAATTAATCTTGTGTTATGATATGGTTATTTCACGCAAGCAAACCACAAACCACAACCTCCCCACCCCCCCCCCCCCCCCGGAAAAAGAAAAAGAAATCATATTAAAGCAAACATACATCTTTTTCTTCTCGTCATTTTGGTCACAGTCCAGTGGAAATTATAAACAAAAAACTACTACAAAACTGGTACGTACCCTGTGCCCAATCTTCTCTGGTTCGGACTTCGCTGCCGCTGCTAATGGATCGATAACATCAGTCATCTGACTCAAGTTTTGCATCATTTGTTCTTGGAAACCCTGATAAGAAATCGAGGAACTGTTTGGACTAAAGTTCATGGCATAAGGAACAAAATTAGTGGCAGGCTTCTGAGATCTTTCAGCGAGATGGCGGAGAGTGAGAGAAATCGATGCGGGAGGTAAATGTTGCAGTGAGAAAGAACAGGAAAGAGGGGAAGAGGGAGAGAATGGACGGGTTGAAGCCAAAGCCACCGTCGCCTCCATGTAAATACAATTTGTTGGCTAGCCTAGGAAAGGACAAAGAGGAGCGAGCGAACAACAGACCCGCAAACTATCGGTCGTATACCAGTTCTCAGCTGTGAGGAACTAAGCGCAAACCAGTCAATTTTTCTTTTGTAAATAGCACTGTTCCAGCCCACTGCCAGAATCACGAGTTGTTTCAATATTTCAAAGACTCACTGAGACGATAGGTCTTTTAAGTAGCTTTGCTATTTTACCTGTAAAGTGTTTTCAGGTCTCGGTTCCAGCTGCTGACTAATGGCAGCCAATGATGCTTGATCCAGTTGATTTATGGTGTAGTTAATTTGTTCTAACGCTTCATCGCATTCTCTCTGACCAGGGGCATTGTCTCTGCAACAAAAAAAAATATTCATGTGAATTAAAGAATAGCAGAAGTAATAATATCAAAGTCAAGTGTATGACAGCACTGTCCAGGTTGTTAGCCACTGACTACGGCGAAAACCCATTTCAAGAGAATGCTCACCTTGGTGAACGAAACCCCAAACCAAAGTTATCAAAACAGCCAATCAGATGAAAGGGAAACATCCAGAGGAGCCAATGAAGACTCAGCTTCAAACAAAAAGTTTGAGTCGCACAACAACGCGAGTAAAAAGATATAGCGAAATAGAGTGAAACCAAACAACCTTGACTCACTGTGGACACTCAGTTGCTAAATCGCTCTGTACGAAAACTTTTCGATACAAACTCACTTGATCGCAGTAATTAGTCTCCTCATAGCATCAGACACAGCTTTAGCTTGGTGGGCGAGTTGTTGCCAGCCTGTCTGATCTTTAGAGTTCACAGCAAGAGCTTTGGCAACATTAAAATAATTTGAACTTGAAGTGGCCATGGATTTGCCGGACATGATCAGCGGAACCTGAGCTGAACGGGCCTGAAAAAGGGATGCACTCGATCATAAATGACAGGAAAGTTCACAAGCTGCTTTGCATCTACCACAAACCGATTTTTCTGAGAGCGCGATTCCATTTCGAAAAAACACACCAAAGTAGGTGCAAAGGAAAACGTCAGTGTCAAACTGTATTGCATTAGTGGCTTCAAATGTTTTAGCTAAGAGCGAGACGGTAAGGCTATTCAAAGAGGAGAGCAGCCGGGAACCTTAAACTACTCTTACGATCTACCTCAGCCAGAATGTCAGTGTTACTGCTCTTACATTATAACTTGCGTAGTGAAAAATCACTTAACATTGGTTCTCACCTCCGCACTGATTTTAGCGGGTACTGCAGCAAATTCTGGGGACAGCGCGTACGCTGTTAGACTCTCTACGCTGTTTATCAGCGGTTTAGTCGAGGCTGCGCATGCTTCCCTGTTATTATCGGACATGTCACTCGCAAACACCTGAAACAAAAAACGACTGCGTTACATTCCCTTTCACAGTTTGTGACAGGAAATATATGTTCTTGTTCAATCTGAAGAGTTAGAGGCTAAATACACGCACAAACCTTAATATTCTTAACCAAGTTTGCTGTATTGTTGGCCACATCTTTGGCTGACTGCACAAACTGCCTCTTGGCTGCAGGGTTGTTGGTTTTCGCAGAGGCTGCTTTACACGCATTGCACAAGGCAGACGTGTGCTTGGCGACTGATGTAGCAGCTCCGAGGACCTGTAAACAGCAGAAAAAATAAGCTTTCTTCGCAAGGAGGTCAAACGGGAAAATTTTTCCGAGAATAGATGATCGGTTGGTTAACAAACCAGGCAGCCAATTCAATGTCTTGAACCCCTAATTGATTAATTCCATTGTGAAGCGAGATGTCCTGAATTGTCTTTTTTTTGCCGAAACAAAAGCAACTTCTCCTTCTAGTTTAAAATGTTAAGTACATAACAAAGAGGATACGAAGTGTCGCTGAATGATACAATGTGCTCTTAGGGATATTTACTAATCGCTGTAACTTTCCACTCTATGAAGCTTGCTATTACCTGCTGTTGACTGGCGTCTGGGTTGAGCAGACTCTGACATGCGTCTACAATCTCTTGTTTTGAGTTCATAAACTGCGCCTGGTCTATTAAACCTGGTCTTCCTGCCACACTTGATGGATCAGCAACTGCCACAAGGTATGCAGCCTGAAATTTGAGACGCACCAACAATTACAGAATATTATACTGTTTTGCTTAACAGGATCACTTACAACGTTCTAATTTCTTCACTGCTGGCATCTTTGAGTTCGGGTGCAGTTTGGCAATGGCCCTTACTCAGCATTCCTATGCAATTTCGTCGCGATTGTTTTCAAGCGTTCCCTACTGATACTGAGTTTTAAGTCTTTCGGAATAAAATTAATTCTAAGAAACCAGCTTTCACGCAATTAAAATCATTAAAGAATGAGAACGTGCAGGTGAGATTTCTCCAATTAATGCAGGTGATACACCAACATAACATTATTTCGTCTTTAGAAAAATAACGAAAAAATTTTACCGCTATTTGCATTGGTTCTGGAGTTTTTTTACAACCTACCTGTGCGGCAGACTCTGTCAACGCACATACAGCACCGGAGGCGTTTTTAACGCCATCATCAAACTCATTGAAATCACCAGACCTGACACTGTTGGAAATCCTTGGCATCGCTTCTGTTAGATCCTGCAGAAAAACGACAGTGCAGCAAATTGACAAATTGATACAGGTTGGTGGAACCTCATCGAACAGAGAACACAGCCATTATCTGGGCATTTGAAGTTCATTATCATTACACTAATAATCCGTGTCAACCTTCTCCAAAGTTAACCTTTGTAATTTCGCTTTGCTTTCTTTGAACTACTTCCTTGTTGATTGTTGACTTACTCCTAAAAATTATCACATTGAGGAAGTTCCTTCTGTTTAAAACAAATCTTTAAGATTAAAATCTTGAAAAGCTGAGCGAGTCTTACCTGGGATTTGCGAGTTACTTTATCGAGACAGTCAAAGAATGTGTCGTTGTTGACTGGTTCAACTGGATTATCCAGGATGTTACTAACTGCCTGTAAAACAAAATGAGCAATACCGAGCTAGTTACCAAATAAAAAAAACATTCGAACAAACAAATCAAAAGATACTGTGTATAATTACAGTCAGGGAAACATTTGGTAGTGTGGGAAAGTGTGAAAAAAACATCCTCTGGTTAATCAGAATAATCGCCACGACCATAACGCACTGTCGCAAATTTGAAATTCAATTGGACCCTAAACTATCAGGCATATCTCTCAAACAGTTCAGACGCCATGCTAAATAAGGATTGCAGAACATTTATTAGTAGTCGCTTTCCGTATTCTTCAGATAAAATGCTATTCGTCAACTTAATTAAGGCAAGCAGCCCGCGAGCCTCAAATAAACACCATTATTTAAACTTTTCTGAGCTAGTCGCACCTGGATATTTCTCAAGGCATTGTCGCATTCCTTTTGCCCAGGAGCGGCAGACATACAAGCATTGAGCAGCATGTTAATACTATCAGTAACAGCCCTGTTAACAAAAAAGAATCACCAGCTTTTAAACGGTCCAAACTAATAAGTTCGCGTTCCCTCAAGAGCACTTTTCTTAATAACCATCACGAAACCTCACAACGAATGGAAGAATGGTAATGCACCTACGGGTAATTCGGAATGGGCTTGTTACAATACAAAACTGTTGGACACGGAGGCCACATTCTCGCGGACAACAAGGTTGCGAAATGTAAAGAAAGAGTTAAAAATATAAACTGCATGTATCTTTTATGATTTGTAACATCGTTTTAAAAAACAAACTGACAACAGGGCTAATGGATTCCATGTTACTAACCTTGCAGCATTAGCGAGCGAGTTCTTAGCATTAGGTGCATTCGGATCGGAAACCAATGATTTGGCAGCCAAAAGGAGTTTACTGGACGCAGTTGATGTGTTCTTCAAGTTACGCACCAAGGAATCCTTGGCTGCTTCATCCTGAAAAAAATATGCATCAGGTTCTAACACAACCAATTTCAAATCAAAGTACTTCTAAGTACGGTGTACGGCCAAAATGTGTCCCAAAAATCCCATTTTGAAGAAATTCCGAGTAAACTTGTCTTCAGTACCAATTAAGTTTCATGTTGTTTGGGGTGGTCACTATCCAAATTCCGCATTTTCGTGAAAGGTTAAATTGTTTCCGCAAAATTTGCATGGATGTTGTTTCTTTCGCTTCCTCGGAAATTTTGCGCGGAAAATTAATCCACTTCTGCATTCTACACGCCGGCCGCCTTGTGGATCAAAATACCTTGGCCTGTCCAGCTAGCTTTAGTCCACTGTCCAGCAAGTCTTGGTAGGAAAGTGAAAACTTCTTAGTGGATACAGCCAGTTGGTTGGAGGTTCCACGCGAGGCTGACACCATGTCACTGGCTGCGGCATTCAGCGCTGCCCCTCTCATGCTGAGCTTCTCTTGAACAACTTGGTAACCTTCAGAGGTGGATGGGAACTAAACCATCAAACAAATAATAAAGTCAAAAAAGAACAGAACAAAAGTAATACAATACAATATAATTATATATTGCTGAAGTTTGTTGCTGTTGCTGTTTCTGTTAAATTCATTACGGTAAGCCAAGTAATAAAATTATTCGTCCATCTTTTCCACAAAATTGAATAAAATTCTTACGGTGCTACTTTGAGTAAGAAAACCATCATCATCAATTAAGGACAATGACTGTCTCCACCCCACCCACTCGCACTTGGTGACCAATTCCGGCCATTCGTGAAAAAATAGAAAAAAATAGCCGCATCTGCCTATATGGGCCTACTTGATCAAAGGGCGTATAACGCAATCTAACAGATCAATCGCTATCCTGCGGATCAGTGTCATCAAAAAGTACTTCGCTATCTACCAAATAGAGATTAATCCAGTGGAAAGCATCATCCGTTCTTCGAACAACCGAGGCAAGAACTTAAACTCCATTGATTCAACCCTTATTTTGTGGGAGTTTCTCAGTAGAAGAGAATGAGACGGAACTATCCATTATGACGCCAGCCATCACCGTGTTATAACTCCTACTTAAAGCAGAAGAAGGTTAAGAAGATAAAGACATAGGCAAGAGGAATTAAGGGGGGGAGCCGAGCCAAACACGGCTGTTAACTAAACGATGGCGAGCTTAAAACTTCACGAGAGAGCTACACTGTTCGCTATTCCAATTCTCTGGATAGTGTTTCTGATAGTCACTCATTAGAAATGCCCAAATACAGTGCATTTATTTAAAAAAAATAATTACATATAAAATAAAAAATTGACAAGGTTTTTACGGTAAAATGGATTGAATACTAAAGATAAGATTTATCTTACATCTCCTATGGCTAAGCTCTGACTGGAGTTAACCACGGCTTTTATTGCTTCATCAACATCTCGTTGACCCGGTAGGTAGTTCACACAGTTGTTTAGTGCGCTCGATACATCTTTAGCAGCCTACAGAAATAAGTACATTGTCTTAACAACTAAAACTGTGGTCGTGCATGAGTAAGCTTGAAGTCCATTAAAATTGTGCTTGAAAGCAAAAACAGAAAACTTGCAAACCTATCCTCGACGCAAGGGTTTCCTCCATGTTCCAAGTCATCACATGGGCTATAATGCAGCTTAATAGCTGTGACAAATATATTGGTGTGCGCTCTTCCCAGTGATCGCGACAACAATAATTTATTTAAAAAAAAACATTAAAAAAGGCTAGGGACATAAAAATTGGACCAGCCTAACAGCAGTTGCGTTTGAACATACATTCACAGTGAAGCTTATGGACACTGGAAAATGTTCGATGATTGCCTTAACCTCAAGTCGTGACCTACACAAAACCTAGGAACCTATGTTCGTACATTGCTGCGACTCTTACCTGTGCCAGCCTTGGCTGGTTATTAGGATCTCCTGGGTTGTTCACGGCACTTTTTGCTTCTTGGATTAATTTTGCCGACTCAGCAACAACAGCCTGCGTTGCTTTGATCAAGTTCATCTGCAGGGCTCTTTCGTCAGCTGTTGCTGCCACTCCCCTAGCTGCTGCAGTCAGCACACGCAGGGCGCTAGCTGTGTCCCTCGCTGCGATACCAGTGTAACTTTCATTGCCCTGACAATGAATGTTGAAAAAGCTAAGTCACCGTCTCCTCGTCTTGCATATTTCAACGTCACTATTTCAACTTACCACTTGCATCCCACGTTCATCCTCAAAAATTGTTCCTTCTCATTTATGAAACAACAGAGAGACTGAACCAGCTACGATTGGTAACAAGTCCATCTTTTATGACACGAGCAAATTTACAGCAATTTCATAAAATTAAAACAATTAACTGGGATAATAACCCAGGAAAAAAAAAAAAGAAAGAACGAAAGACGTATAAACGATCTTCAACCACACAATCGAACAACATGCACAAACAAGTGACTACAGAGCGATTTATCAACTTTGTTGGGAAAGTTTAGGGCTACACATGCATGGTCATATCTTCATTAGTTTAATTTAGTTCTTTCTTCATGTCAAAAATTACCTGAGAGGCAGCGGTTAGAAGTTGTGCCATTGATGAGCCAACAGACTTTGATGTTGCACCAAGTTCAAGACCACAAGACTCTGCCTAAAAGTAAAAAATAAAACACAACGTTTGTTGAGTTTCTGACGGCTCAGATTTCAACCGCAAGTCTGTTCTGATCACAACACGTCTCCCGAGACAACGTACAGTATCTCCTGGCAGTGGGAGCAATTTTCCTTCCTCAGCGCTCTTCTCATATGCCTCCAAATCACGTCCAAGAGAACTAACTGCATCCAAAGCACTGTCAATCTCCAGTGTTCCACAGGCTTCAGCAGCCTACAACATGTAGTAAACGGGCATTAGAAAAAACCGTGATAAAAACAAGCGAGACTTGAACGGAAAGGATGCGTAATACAACGAACAAACAAGTAAAGAGAACGACAGCACGACTGACGGAGAAAATAGGGAAGGAGGAAAAGCCACAAAGACACCAACTGCGTCCTAGACTGAATTGTATTGGCCATTTGCAAGCTTTGTTCTTTTATAAAATTTGAAAGTGTGAATGCTTTCTTTAGGTTTTCTTTCTTTTTTGGCAATTTTTGTTTCATAGCGCGATATTACATATATCTCAAAATTGCATCAAACAAAAAAGAGGGAGGAAAATAGTTTAAATTAAGTTTACTTTTAGTTTAAAAGTAGTTTAAATTAAGTAAACAGGAGAGTTATGGGTGGAAAGAGAAATCTCTTTGAAATGATTTTGAAATCTCTCTGAAATTATATCGCATACCTTATCCGCAGCATCTCTCAAGTCTCCAAGTGAAGATGCAGTTGACTTGGCAAAGTTTGCGAGCTGTGTGGCTGTGATCGGATCTCCGATGGTCGGTAGAGCAGCTTTAGAGTTTGCCACAAGTTTGGATGTGGGCTGTAAAATATAAAGACATAGTTTAGGGTCTCAAGTGTTGGGAGATCCACTCTCATACTGGACTGACAAGGAAAATTTGATTAACAGTCAAGAGCTTCTATAGTTGGTGATCATTTCCTTAATTCTCATGACCTTGATGTTTAATTCAGACGTAATACTGTGAGGAGAAATTCTATGCTGATCGCCCTTAGGGTTAACGAGTTAATGAACTCACGCACACTTGAAGACAGAGACAACCTAATTTTATCTTTCATAAGTTTCAGCGAACGGTTGTACGTTCCTTTTTTTTTTTTTTTTTAAAGTTGATTTTTCTAGGTCAATGTTTGCTTTTACTTACCTGCATGAACTCCTTTGAGGCGTTTATTAACGCAAGTTGGGGGGCGGCAAGATCAGGATTTCTTGATGTGTCTCTTAGAGCTTCTACCAGTTGGTTAATGTGTTCCTCTACTGGCTGAAAAAGGAAATCATCGAGTAAAAATTACTTTATAATAATTTTTAATGAAATGAGCTTCATTTGACCTGCAGGTAAAATAGAATAAAGATATGATCCTCGCAGGTGAGTAGCAATTCAAAAAATAGTAGAAAAGAAGCTGGGAAAAATTCAGGCTTCGACGGGAAACGAACTTGTGCCTCCCAGATATTAGTAACGCCTAACTGAGGTAACTCAAGTAACTCAACTATTAGAAAACCGTCCATTTTGGCTTTTTTGTTTGCTTAACAGAGGTAAATGCGGCAAATAAAGGTAGGACAATTAGGAAGGGTTTGCTCAGTGCAGGTTGTCTGCTGAATAAAGGGTTCACTTCAGCAGGTTTACTTTATTTCAGTTCTGACTTACCTTGCATTGGTCATTCAGTTGCTGTTGTGACGCTTGATTTCGATTCGAAGGACCTGCGCTGCGGGCTGCAGCGATCAGCTGAGTAGCTTGGCCAGCTGCTTCCTTAGCTGCTGTCTGATAAAGAAAAACAAGAGGCGAACTTTTAATCCATCGAAATACAAGTAGCACCATGCAATGTGTCCAGAGACCACCAAACGTTGAATCAAGACAGACTTATTGGAGTGGTTGAAGTTTTTTTTTTCTCAAATGTGAAAAATGAACAACTACATATTTTTTAAAGAGAAACAGCAGTAAAATCCTCGAAATCGCAGCGAAATCGCAGCGAAATCGAATTTGATTTTCAGTAACTAGAAGAGGCCAATTGCTACTACAATACAATATAATAGTTAATCACATTCCCCTGGTGGGATTTTTAGTGGCAGTGCGAGACAACTAAACTAATTAAGTTGAAAGAAGTGGTTTACGACTCAATTCAAAGCTAAGAGTTCACTTAAGCCTCTGAATAGCATGTGATTTGATTTTTTCCTCTAATCTTTTTTCTTTTTTTTTTTAATTAAGACATGGTACTCACCTCAAGTCTCTTGACCAGCTTTTTCTTCAAAGCATCGCTGGCCGCAGCATTCGTTGCTGATCTCAAATCTTCTGCAGCCTGTTTTAGTTTCTGCTGTTGATCCGCTGCATTTGGGTTTCTTGCTGCTCCCTGTTTAAACCACACAAATGAAAGTTCATTCATCTCACCCAGAACTTATCTATGGTAAATAACCACATGAAAGAGCACGTTTTAGTGTCTAGATGCCAGCGCACCTTAGCTGCTTCCACGAGCTTTGCCGTAGCATCGGCCAACACTTTGGCAGCCGCTAAAAGTCGCTTCTGAGCATCTGAGTCATCTTGAGTTTCAGCTTCCGCTTTAATTCCAGTCACCAACGAAGAAGATGCCTGAGTGAGAAACAAGAGGATAAAAAGTTAATAGCTGGTTTACTACGCGACTTAACTATAATATATTTCATAGTCAAGACACTTTGTAAATACAAATAGGGTAAAAAAAATACGATGTAAATTCCTACCTGCGCTAAAATCTTTGCCTGTTTGACCATCTCCCCAGCATTACCCATGCTGTTAAACAGCCTGTCAGTGGCTCCAAGAATATCATCACAAGCAGCGTCATACTGCCCGGCCTGCTGGGCTTCCCAGCTTCCATCTCGCACCTTCTGCAGCAGACTATTCATGGCATCTCGAACAGCCTGGGCAGCCGCCAGGAGCTCCTTCAGCAGATCAGAATCTTCAGGGGCCGCTTCCTGAGACCAGAAAACATTGAGAAATTTCTTATAATTTGAAAGCGTGACCGCTCCCATAAATAAAACTTGGCAACAAATCAATTACGTTATAAATACTTAATTCAATGTCTAAGAATTACAATACCATAACAAAGAGCCAAAATATGCACCTATGAGAAGAAGTAATGCTACACTTACATGTAACTGCAAAATATTTACTGCCAGTCCTACCCGCGGGAAACATCTGGTTTCACATTTACCACAGTTTCATACACTTAACCTACTGACCTCCTCTTCCCCCCCCCCCCCCCCCCCCCAAAAAAAAAAAATTACTAATACAACTCTCTAAGATAGCAACCCACCAGGGTAATACTCGTCCCCAATCCTTGATATGAGAAGACGGTTTAAAACAAAGGTTACAGGATCACTCTCACAGTTTAAACAAAATTTAGCAATTCGCATGAAGAGGTTTTTCATGCCCCACTTTCAAGTTTGATTGGAATTTGGTTTGTTGGACTTTGTAAGCAGGAAAACGATAACCAACAGAAAACCGGATACCCTGCAGGGTATTCTCAGAGTTACAGTACACAAGACCCACCAAACCAACTCAACCCATGAGCAAAGCTAATTCTGGTAATCAACCTCATGACTGCATCTTCCAAGAAGTTTTATCTCACCTTACAAGCTCCCTCAGTATCATCAACAGCAGTAGCAACAAGTTTTGCAGCTTCCACAACTTGTTCTTGACACATGTGACTACTGATAGATGGAACGACCACCTTAACACAGGCCACCAACTGGGCTGTTGTTCTGGCTGTCTCCTTGGCAGCAGTGATTACTTTGCCTTGAGCCCCTGTATCATTGGATTGACTTGCAACATTCTTAGCTTTAAGCACCAGAGCTGCTGTTGCATTAGCTACAGCTTGGGCCAAAGCAAGCAACATCTCCTTTGTTAGAAAATAATAATATTATTAATAATAATAATAATAACAATATTAATGACATAATTTTTGGGTAGCAGTAGTTTAAAGGGGAGATGAGACCTGTCCTACAAGGCCAAGGGATCATATATAGCTGCAGATGGTAGCTGTGTTTATTTACTTATAACACTATTACAACATACATTTCCCATACAATAAACAACAATAAACATTTTCTCCTCTGAATCTTGTTGCTGACATAACCTTTTTTAATTTTCAAATCACCCTTAGGGATCACATCATGTCTGAGGGGTTCTGATTAGTACAACCAGACTTTTTCTTGACACACAAAATATGTTATAGATAAATAATTAAATATTACATAAAAATAATAAGAAAAAGAGGGAGACACATTTGATCAAACATTCAATTTTGTCAGACTACTGATGATTAAAAGTCAAAGTCTTTGCACCAAAAAAATTCTGGAATCTCATATGGTGTCTTAATTCTGTGTTCATTCCACATGTACAGCCAGCTTGTGCATTTTTCTGTGTTGTATCATTATTTATGTATGTGTAAGATGTCCTTACTTGAGTTTGTTGATCTACATCAGGTTCACCCATGTACTGCAGAAGAGTTGCTCCTGATGAGCCCACATTACCAGCTGCTGACAACAGCTTGCCTCTGGACTGAAGAAGAAAATCCCCATTAGTGGTAAGATCTCACTAACATAAAATATATATATTTTAAAAAACAATGTCTTCCATGCTTAAAAAGAAAGGCATGTCCAACAACACTTCAATGTTAAAAGAAAGAAAGTCAAATTCTTTAAAATCAAATAAATAAAAGGAGCAAGTTTCTCAAGAAACTGTGATGCTGGTGGGTGAGTATAACAATACATTAATAAGGTTTTCTCAACTCAGTTGACATTTACCAATTATCTACTTTGAAACCAACCTCACTATCGGCTCCACCCCCTTCCTGAGCAGCTTTCAAGAGAGCAGAAAAAGCACCTGCCAAGCTGCGTGTGGCATCCAAGAGGTTTTTACCATCATCATCATCATCAAGTAGTCCTGCAATCATTTTGATTCCTTTGGATAAGTCTTGAAGGTTTGAAGATCTGAAAAATGAAGCCATACACTTAATTCAGTGTCAAACTTGAAGCACTGTATGAATGACAAAAGGAAATAAACATTCTCTTAGTAAGATTAGGAGAAAAAGTATTCCACAATGTGATGATCAACCATTGCAGAGATCTTGTCCATTCACAAAAGGCAGATTGTTGTAAAGAATATGCAGTGCAAGGTTGCACATTATGGAAAAATGTCCATCACCTACAAAGATACAGTAAAACAACACATACAGTTGTACCTTAAGTATCTCAAACACATTCTACTTACATAGTGTTGACAGCAGCACCAGCAGCAGTGTAGTTTGTTTCCTCTGGCTCACCTTAAAACATGAATAAAATTGAACTTTAAGCATACATTATACAGCTGTATCTATACTTGTATACCAGTTTACAATAGTTTCCCCTTTCCCTTTTCCCATCATACTGAGCCAAAATCTAAAAACTGCTAATTTCTTGATTTTGGCCAGCTGCATCTCACAGCGTATTTAAAATGACTGAAAATCCAGGAAAATGACTAGAAATTCAGGAGAACAAAGAGTAACTGAAATGTTCAAGAGCCTTATTAAGCATAAAATACCTGATGTGAGAGTGACAATGGAGGCACATGATGCTGACAGAGCAGCAAGGCGAGATGCAACATTTTGTCTGGAATGGTCCAAAGTGTTCTGCTTCCACTTCAGAGATGCCTAGTAACATCAAAAAATAATGATAGAACTTCACCCCAATAATCATTTACTTCCAGAAGGATTTAAAAGAAAATAACTATCATGATAATCTTTATGGTCTGTGAAGGAAAACTCGAGGGAAAATATATAATTCAAAGTACATTAAAAAACTACATGAAACAACAAGAAACAGTGTTTTTGAAATATGCATTCACTAATGATAATTATTTCCAAATTCATCAGAGAAGGGAGGCTGTTCCTCATAACTACAATAATGTGCATGTTAGTGCAGTTAATTGTGGAAATATTAGTCATGCAGATGTCCTACAGTAGTGGTGAAACCAATGTACAGTTACACTCTTCATGAATGGTTTATCTTACTGGATCTGAACCAAGGGCAGGAATTTCTGCAGGAGATCCCAGGTCTTGTTCAGCAGAGACAATTGTGTCCAGACCATAGCTTAGGCTGCTCATGTATGCCTTTTGTGCTGGAGTGAGGCTGTGCAGCTTGGCTTGGGATCCCTGTAACAGGTAACAACAGCAGAAAGTTTGATCACCAACTGACACTGATAGCATGATAATAACACAGGGTTTAACACCACAAAATTTGAGCAATAATAATCAAGCCATCCTACACCAATTGACACTGATAGCATGATAATAATGACCATTAAGTACCACTCTAAGGAATGAAAATTTCATACAAAACAATGATACAAAACCCTGATAATAAAACAAATACATAGTAAATTATTACATTTGATTAATTTGCACACAAATCCTTTTTTTTATGAGTAAAAGGTTTGGGCACATTTTCCTACCATGGGTGGTCTGTGGGCAGAGTGTGCTGATCCTGTGACTGTCCCATACTGGGCTGGCTCCATCTTACCCACACTGTACCTGGATGCACCTACAAAGCGAGTTCATTGTAACTCAGATTTACTGGTTTATAAAGATGTATTTTATGGCAAACCAACATTGTGGACTTGTAAATAATAACAAATAAAGAAGTATCAACAATTTTTTTAGTCTAAGATCTTTAAATTTACATTTAGCTTATTATTAATCTGCAAGTACTATTGCAATGGTTAGCATGGTGATTGCACATCAGTTTTATTTTGTGGATTAGAAATTTTGTGTGCTCTGCAGGAGCAACCTTTTGAGGTTTAAGTTAACTAAAATATTTGGGAGCTTACTTATGCAATATTCTGCTGGTCAATAAATAACAAAACATTACAAGGAAAGGAGACTATAATATTTTAAGGCAAGCACAAGGTGAGCACAAGGCATGAGTCAAGCATGAGGGGAGGAGCAGGCTACCAACTACCCTAGGGATATTCTAGGTGATCATATGTAAGTATTCCAGAGTTTTTTTTAACCCTTTAACTCCCATGAGTGACTAAAAAAGAATTTCTCCTTACAATGTAAATACAATATCGACCAGATAAGTGAAGAGAATAAAGAAAAATATCAATTTGGGGTCAATTAGTTGATCCAATACTAAATTCTCAGGACTAACATTATAAGAATTGTATGGTTGACAGTAAGGAGAATTACAAATATGATCTGGGAGTTAAAGGGTTAATGAACTAAAGTACATTCACTTTTGTGGCATTTTCTGCATATTCTAAACTCAAGAGATATTGCATAATCCTAT
Organism: Pocillopora verrucosa; assembly: GCF_036669915.1. Classification (NCBI taxonomy): domain Eukaryota; kingdom Metazoa; phylum Cnidaria; class Anthozoa; order Scleractinia; family Pocilloporidae; genus Pocillopora; species Pocillopora verrucosa. Next base: position 33,780,310 of record NC_089312.1, on the reverse strand, counting down.
GAAAAAGAGTGAGATACAGAGCTGTACAGTACCTGGACCTCCTGCTCTCATCACTGCTGGCAGAGCTACTGATCCAGTAGCAGCATGACCAACTTTATTAGTTTGTCGTTCTAAGTATGTGCCTCTGAATTTGACAAAGAAAGAAAATTAAGTTAATACAGTTAACTACAGATTGAAATATATGTTTGCAATCATGAAAGAAAGAAATTTCAGAGTATTTTTATGACAATTTGAACCCCCAGCCAATTCAAGAGCATATTATTTCTATAATTGTACTTTTCTAATGGTCTTACCAAAGTAACATCATGTCATATAAAGTGGTCAGATATTTATATAAATTTAACACAATTTTATTGCTTACTTTGAGGGAGTAACAGAATCCTCTACCATTGTTGATTCCTCATCAAAATCTGGATCATAACCATCTTGACCTTTTCTCTACAGGCATCAATTGGAAAAAATAAGCAATAGACAGTGACATGACCTTTAAGTAACTGAAAACCACATTTAAATACCCTATGTTTTAAAAACCCTTTGCTTCCATGTTTGAGATATCAAGTTAATTCTCCACATTGCCTGCCATGAACATTGTTTTACAAATCTAGCTCTGATAACTTGGTGTTAAGCCAAACAAATCCCATAAGTTTATATTTTTCCTTCTTTCATCACCTTAATTCCTGTTTGGTCTAAATACATAACTTCTATAAATAATAAAAGAAAATTCAATCATGTTATCAAAGCAATAAAAGTGGCATTACTAAATTTGTGTAATTGGTTTTAATTTTTTGATTTGTTCTGATTGTTGTTTTCTTTTCATAAATCCTAGGCAGAGCTGGTATAAAAAAAATTTAAAACAGTTACCTTCTTTAAAATAATATCAATGTAGCCAGCAATAAGTTGGGATATTTTCTCTCCTTCATTGGTTTGCACAGAGTAATAAGACTCTAAATAATCCCCAAAATCCTGTTAAAAGAAATTTTTAAACATTTATCATCCTTTAAGTAGGAAAGAAAGTAGTATAAAATTTAAAAAGATGATCTATTTATCAACACTAACATTAGTTTTATTTATTAAAAGTATGTGCATATGTATGCGGAAACCACTTCCAGCTGTGAAAACAAAATCTTGTCCAGTGTTCTAAAGTATAACAATGTAGCTAAATTATGTTCATAAAACCTTTTGAGGCCTTAAATACAATATTCCACCACAATGTTCTGCAGAGAATAAGAACCTTCTGTTTTAGGATACTGAAACTGGGGGATCAGCATAAACAGGTTGAAGGTCAAGTGTCTTAGTCTCAAGGGAAGAGAATTCAAAACAATAAAAATTCAGACTTCTTGTGGGCAGTCTACAGGTGTAATGGTGAAAGCACCTATTTTTCTTTTTTTTTTTCTCAAAGACAGCCCACACATGGGTTGACTTCATTGTGGGTTATCATCTCTAGGATTTTTCTGTGACTAACTCAGTGTTCCCCTCCTAAAAACAATTGACAATTGACACAAAAAGCACCAAATTTTCAGCCTGCCCTAAAACAGCATATATCTCAATGCTTGCTCCAATTCACACGACATTATCTATTTCTTCTCAAGTTCATATTGGAACAAAATGCAAGGAAACATACCAGAGTAAAACTGTTGGGTGAGGCTGCCCATCTCCTTACTGTAGTAAGAGGCCAGGTTTTCATTACCTGTCAGAAATAAAATTTCAGTATTATTGTAATATGCAACAATCTGCAGTTAACTTACACATCTATGTATACACATGAGCATGGATTCATCAGAAAAGAGAGAAACAGTGAAGTTTTCTCCCATTAATGATGAAAACATTGACACAACCCTTACCTCCTTAGTTTTCTCATCAACTCTAAGAATGCTCTCTTTTGTGACTCCCAAAAGCCGAGGGACAAGTTTATTCTTCCCTTTCATTTTCTCCTGCAAAATAAGGTTTTATTTAGTGAAACACTCTATTAGAAACTCTCTACAAAGAACCAACTTGCAGCTTAACCTTAACCCTACAAGTGACAAGCATCTCATTTCTCCCAACAACTTCACCCCTTAATCAAACATTAAGGTCATAAGAATAAAGGAGATGATCACCAACTAAAGAAGCTCTTGATTGTTGAACAAATTCTCCTTGCCAGAACCCTAGGAAATGTCTAGGGAGTAGCATGGAGAATATTCATACTAATGTTAAGGAGTAAAGGGTTATAGGATATTTGGGTTAAATTGTTAATACCAAACTAGCCTTCAAACCAAGTTAACATTTTTTACTTGCCTTGACAAGAAAGAAGGTTACTCCATAAGTCTTTAATCCTCTACATAACTGCACATACTTGTACTTGGCCTGTAACTCATCGTGACTAGTTACTTTCTTGTGTTCCTAGTGGTTTCAGTGATAGCAAAATAAAGATACTTCTCAAAACAATGAGCAACTTAAAAAAGGTTTTTTGACCGCGTACTGTATCTTAGTAATTAAACATCCATATTGAATACTGATACTTAACTGGTCAACAGAACATTTGTGATATTTTTGAAGAGTTGCTTAATAAGATGACCACAGATACTCACCTCTTTTATCTTCTTCTCTATATTCTTTGATTTCACATACTCTTTTGGAAGAAATTCTTTAAGACTATTGAGAGACAAATCCTCTGCATTGGTTAACCCTTAAAACCCAAGGACTACCCAGCAACTAATCATTAAGACCATGAGAATGAAGAAATGATTACCAACCAAAGAAGCTTCAATTGTTAAATGAATTCTCCTTGTCAGTACCAAAAGAAATTTATAGGGTATGGAGAATATACTTCGAAACATGTAGTAATGTTAGGGTGTAAAAGGTAAAGAGTTTTTTCATGATCAGCATGGATTCTCACTTTTGTCTTGTAACCACATGAGTGTCAATAGTGTCTCTTACTCTATAAATTTGTATTTTCCTTCTTCAAAGTCTCCAAATTGGACTTGAATCTGAATAGCTCCTAACTAGAGAGAAAAAAATTACAGACAATAATCAAAACTTCCCTTTATTGAGGGGGAGGGGGTGTGGAAGGTTGAAGACTATAAAAAAAATGAAAAGTTTAAGTCATGCATGTTGTAAATAGTAAGTAATCAGTAACATCAGTATTTTCTTCATGAAAAGTTTGGCTCCCATCCTGGATTTCAAAGCAGGGGAGGGTTAGGGAGAAAGGGGGAAATTTCTAATAAACATTGGCAGACCTTCAATGTACGAAGTTCTAAAAAGGGAGGATTATTTTTTACCTGCGCTGCCTCCTCCTGTGTGCAGGGATGGGTTCCGTCTAAGATACCATCTCGACACTAAGATGAGAACAAAAAGAAAGCTTCAAATGAGTATTATTTCCTTCTCTTAAAAGTTGAAGGTGATAAGTGGTTTCATCAGTTTCTGATTTGTGCATTTGTTTCCTACCTGGACATACAATAAGCCAAGCTGGACAGGATCTTTAATGTCAACATTCTGATCTGAGTAGAAGTACTTCCGCCTGTAAGTGTATGAAGAATCCAAACTTGAGTACTATGAACTTAACCATTGAACTTCTACCCAAAATAGCAAAAGCTCAGTTCACAAAAAGTACAGCCAGAACAGAACAAAAGCTGAATTCACATAAAAGAATTGTTGTGCTTGGTGCAGACTTTATTAGGAGTCTCTACAAGAAGTAAACATTTCACTGGCTCACTGGTCACTTTATCACCATTTGATAAAATGCTGAAATACTGTATCCTGTAAATTACAACCTACGCAAGTCAACAATTGGCTTCTTGGTTGCTTAGGTTGGGATTGAAAGCCATTCCCTTCCTCCAATATTTCTTGCAGAAATTAAATATTCAGAAAGTTTCAACAGGTTTAGGAAGTACATCATAGCAAATAGTGAATTTCAAACTAATACACAAGTTTTGACTCACAGTCTTCTTATGAATACTTCTAAAGGAAACCTGACTTAAGAGTTAAATTCAAAATTCCACAAGTAAAATTGAATACAGTTATATGTACATGAAACTCAACAAATATGTGTAGAAACCTTAACAGGACTGTGTGTGAATCATCTACTCCTTGTTCTCTGAGAGTTTTATCATGATCAAGCCAGTGTACTGAAAAAAAAACCACAATTTTTATAATAAATACTGTACCACACTAACCAATCACACCTTTACATTACATCTAAGAAGAAATCTTCCTTTCTGGGTATCTACAAGTAGTTCTTCCTTTTGCTGAATTAAGTTCTTGAGGCCTTGCAAGATACTGGTATTCAGAGAGCTCTCCTATCAAAAATAACCCTGATTGCCAAACAAATTCTCCTTGTCTTTACCATAGAAGTTAAAAGAGAACAGTGAGGAGAATATGAATGCTAATGCTAGGGTATGAAGGGTTATGAAACTGTACCTTCATCATCTGTGTGGAGTTTTTTCTTTAACTGATCCATTTTCTTTTTGTCTCTTTCTTCCATCTTCTTGAGAGATACATCTTTAACAGATTTGTCCTGGTTTATTTTTAGGGAAAATACAGATTAATTTTTGCATTTGAGCAACTGTCCACCTACCCCTCCCCTAACTCAACAACAGTCAAATGATAACAAGTCAGGGATAATGTTGGGTCAGGGAAGGGGTAGGTGGGCAGTTGCTCAGATATTGATTTTGATCTGAAATACACGTATATCCAATTTTGCTGACATTCAATTCAAAAATAAGCAAGGAGCTGTTCCTCACAGGATACCATGATTACAAGATTATGTTCACTAGACTTTGTTAATACATGTAGTACATATTCTGCAGTTGATAACTTACTTATCATTAGAAAATTATGAAAACATTCTGGCACCTAAAGCAGAGTACCAGCATGATGTTGATGTTCATTCGTGTATGTCTACATACCCTTTTTATTGTCCCCATTCTGTCTATGTCCTCCCTGTCCTCTTTCTGACCTTCAACAAGCAGGGAAAATTCCTCCACATTTCCAATACCTATAGGAATGTTATTTGAAGCTTATTATGGGTGCAAATATTTTTCTTGATTTGGAATTTGTCTATACACTTTGATTTTAATTTTTGTTTTGTTTTCCATACATGTGTGTGTGTGTGTGTTTTTTTTCTTTTTCAGTTGAAGCAATAATCTTTATCTTAAAGGAAATAAAAACTTAAGCTGGTTTGGAAATTTTACATCAGGGAAGAATTACTCCCACCATTTTAACAAGAAAATTGCTGGAGCTGAACAGAAAAAAAACTTAAATACAAAACAGATACAGCAACAAAATTTCAGTACACGCCTCTTACACAACTATCAGCAACAAGTTGGAGACACACCCAAAGGGTTCAGCACGCATCTGAGAATGGACAATTCTCTAACATGTGGGCAGAATTTTAAGGCTAAATTTCATTTCTATGTACCCCAGTAATTTCTTATTTAGCTATTAGGAATATAATGTAATTCCTTTACACAGTTCTTCTGCTATTACATTTCTTGATGAAAAACCATGACACAACACAGATTCATCATAATTATATATGCACTGCATGATAGGATTGTTTATTTCAGTGATGGCCAATTCATGGACAGATTGCCAGAAACCTGTTACACAATTCTGTGACAAGATCAGATACAATCCATTTCATGCTGCTGTATTCAAATACTGTTTAATTACATACATATACCATTGTTGGTATTTATGTACATACCCATCTTCAAGCAAACTGAATCTAAAATCTCACCAACACTGTGACTGTCATCAATCTGAGACAAAACCAGAAAAATGAAAATAGAATCTGTGCTCAGTGTGCATTCAGAGCAGGAAGACTAACATGGATTAAAAGTAATTATCTAACCAGGTTTTAAGAATGCTCAGTAAGTTATGGACCAAGTTTTTATCTGCTCCAATTTATAGTCCAAGCACAAAGCACACGGGACACAAATCCAACCAGAAAACAAGTTTCCATAACTTACATATTAATTTTTTTCTCAGAGGGCACGATAACGAATCCTGCAATCTGGACGGTTCTTTGTGTGGTCAGGATTTTCATATCTCTGCCCACAGGCACAGTAACACTTTTGTGAGTCACCCAGAACATCCCTAACTTTGTTGACATTCTTCATGAATACCTTTTGTTCAGTCAGCTGGGCAGTGTTTTCAAGCGAAGTATTTTTAAGCTAGTCAAGCCAATTAATCACTTATTTATCCTCTCTTTTCTCACTCTAAAATTGCTTTGGTTGCCAAAAACAAATTGTTTTTTTTAAATGAATTTGTGGTAGCAAACGTGTCATAGAATGGGTTGACACGTGGCCTAACAAACATGCAGTTTTTAATTAACTTGTCTAATAGAAGATCTTGCTGAAATTACAGCCCTTTAGCAAGTATTTCATTACCTTTTTGAAAAAAAAATAAAAATGACATTCACCAGCCTGGGTTGGTTCATATTGGGAAAAACTGTGCCCTCTGTCTTGAGTACTGCCTGAGGCCCCAAGGCCTAGCACAGTTTTTCCTAATATGGACTGCCCAGCTGGCAAATAACAAAGAAAGGGAGGTTAGTTAAGATGTCTATCATATTTTTGGGTTCAAAAGACTTTCATTCCAACAAACTTTTGAATTTACCAGGCCATACAGAAAAATACTGCCTGCATGATTGACTGATCATAGTGCAATTACTGAGAGATATAAAAACATGTATCACACCAAGCTGTCAATGTAAGAATCATGGATAATATTTGTAGTTCAATGAAATTAGTTACCTGTAATGTTTTCACTGAACCATCCATGAACTTGATTTTCAGATGTCTAACTTTTGATTTATATTCAAGCATATCCTGAAGAAAAAAAACATTGTCATAACAACGATGCACACTGGGTACTTCATATCATGTTACTTAAATTTTACATTGAGTGAATCAAAAAACTAATTGCTATTAGAATTATTTGCCAAATAATATTCTAGCACATGTAATCAGTCATTTTCCTCATGATGGCTTTGTCAGATGTTCATGGACAAGACTTAAGTTTTGATGTCTTATCTTTTTGCCTGTATATTAACCCCTTTAACTCCCTGAAGAAATTAACAATTAACTTCTCCTTACAATATCCATTCACTATCCAGCAAACAGGTAAAGAGAATACTCAAATGTATCAGGTTGAAGTTGTTTTCTTGATCTAGCACCAAATTCTGGTACTTTATTTACAAGGAAATGTGTAACAGCTAGAGGGGAGAATTAACAATCAGATCTCAGGAGTTCAAGGGTTAACTAGCATCATAAAGTCACCTTAAACTAAAAGAAATCATTTTAAATATATATCTCAAAGGTAAACTTGTAAACCTACTCCAGACTTGAGGGGATAGAAGTCAAGTTGTCTTGCAGGATCCAACCATTTTCCTTTATATGGATCATCATCTTGACAAAACAGACCATAATCTGAAACTGAATAAAAAAATCACCTTTGAAGACCAAAAACAATGTGCTTTTGAATAAACTGTTAAAACTTGCAGCTTTCTCCATGTCACTTCCTGTCAATTACTAACCTGCAACAGCTATGGTATATGAATTACATGAAATCTTTCACACAAATATCACCACAAGTATAGCTAGCTGTACAGCTTATGAATTCTTTCATACAGTTTGAACAGCATCAACCATTCAATACTAGAATGCATACAAGTACAGCATGACTTCTCAAACAGAATGATGTCAAATTTGCGTGATTCAGGCAGTCTATAGGGTATAATTAACGCTACCAGTACTACTACAAAAACTTTCAGTCATATTTTTCCCATATAAACCACACTATCAGCAAGCAACAGTGTAGCATCTTCAGCAAGTTACAAGTAAACATTGTACTACATTGAACATTTTGGTGTGGGAGCATTCTCAACAGACTGAGGTACTAATATTGATTTTGCTTACTTTTGCCTGGACTAGAATCTGGAACTCTTTCTCTGATGATTCTCAATGCTGCTGCTATGGTAGCCGTTGGATTAAACTGTAAAATAATATAAATATAATAAGTCAATGTTGAGGTTCTGGAGCAGGCTGATTGATTATTACGTCTAAACTTAAAAGACTAATGTATACAAGCACATACTAAATATTCTCACATAAAAAATGATCAAACACTCTACATCACTATACAGACAGTGCATGTGAATTATTACCAATAAATAACAAGTTGATATCAACAATAAGAAGCCCAATAAACATAGACAATGCACAGTGTAGTAAAACTCACCTGTAAAGTCTTTACAGAACTATTCTTGACAATGTTGATTTTCAGAGTCAGAGCCATGTTAAATTAAAATGTCCTAGATTCCCTACTGTAAACTTCTCTCTGTAAGCTGAGAATGTTCAAAAATTATTTTCAACACACAGAAAAAAAAAATCACAAGCACCCGATACCCCAAAAATTCAACTGGCAAAGGACAAAAGTTAATGTCCGTGCACTTACTTATAGTATGCATCTCAAAGGAACAAAACATATGTTATTGGCCCATGCATATCTTATTGGCCCATGCATATCTTATTGGCCCATGCATATCTTATTGGCCCTGCATATCTTGTTGCCCTTGCATATCTTATCACCTTGCAACCAGGTAACACAAAGCAAAACCTGTGTTTCATTACCTACTCTTCCTAGAAAGATGTATGGCTACGTTGCTCCCTTAAGATTGCCAACATTTTCCTGCCAAAGTACTAACCCTGGGTTGAATATTTTGCCTAGTTACATAATTTTTATCAACTAACCTTGCTTACTTAACTTAGCATGGCTGTCAGAATATTGACCTGTCTTTTTTCACTTACATCAATTAAAAACTATGCCAAAATCCAGCTCTTTTGGGTAACACTTGGTCTGAGTAACATTATCCATTCAAACAGTTAGACAAATTTGAAAAATTTACATAACAGTTTCATTTTCAAAGGAACCTGTCACAAATGCATGTTAAATGTCAAAAGGAGAAATTCAAAAGCATTCTTGTTGATGTGAAAGGAAAATTTTGTGGTTCACAGTTCTTTTTCAAGGAACTTTACGCATACAAATGAGAGCGAGTCTCCTAGATGTATGACACTTCAGGGTAACCAATCTATAAGAAGAATAACTGCCATCAAAGAAGTGATAATCATGAAGAAGTTCATGCAGACATCTGCCCACAGCTGCGACGAAAGAAATTGAATAATTAACTTGCAATTTCCCTTGAACTTTGGCAAACAATTACTGTATTGTCAGTAATAATGTTTCAAATCCATTAACATTACCATGCTGAACAGGTTTCATGATCACATCACCTTACATTACATTAAGAACATATCATGTACAAGAAGTTATAAACAAATTAAATGACTAATTAACACCAACCAAAAGAAAAGCACTAAGGGTTGAACAAAGAAATAACACTCCTGCGTAAAATAACCAGAGAAATTATTTCATGTAAGGTGCATGCACTGCGAGTAAAATTAGCTCAAAGCTCAAGGAAGAAATTTAAAATCTAAATTATCGAAAGCGCATGGGTTTTAGCTCAAAATACACTCAATTATGTCTTTGTCTACAAAGGTTAACTCAGCAAGAAACTTTCAATATGTTAATCCTCGCAATTTATAATTGAAATGAAAAATAAAACGTTCTTCATCGCAATAATTGGGTAATTTAACGAAAACCTAGACAAGGGTGCGCGTTTGGGATTCATAAATCCAGCCTTGCCAATCAATTAAAAGAATCACCAAGCCAGAGAAAAATATTCCACAACGATGAAGGTGTTAGTTATGTTTGAGAGAAAACGAAAGGAGAGGGATTCTCATTTTAAATAGGTTTCAATATTGACCCTAAGTAAACAAACATCAAATTTATCTCCAGCTGAGGAATTGAGTCGAAGGTAGAAAGAAGAGCTTTTGTTAAAATAGCAATGACTTCGCGATTAGTACAAAGGGTAACATATTGAAAAATTCTTAATTACGATGATTAGCGTTATCGGCTCTGAAGGATATTCAAATAATATTACATTTACTTTAAAGTTTGTTTTGAAAATTTTAAACTTTTCTCTGCTGTGTTATGAGAACGATCCGGGGAACAGCTGAGTTAATTTTCGGCATGCTATCATTTGAATAGTAAACAGAAGCTCAAGTTTGGTTCGACACGCTACATGAACACACAACTTCTGGATATGCACTCGTCCATTGAACCCGATATTGCTTGATTTTATTTCAGAAAACAGACGAAACAACACAACAACGAACTCAAGCTACAGCCTGAAGATTGCTTGATATCCCACTCGCGGTCAAAAGTTCTTTCGTACGTAAGAACTGTTCTTGCCAACAGTCTTCAGCGACTTGCCGTTAGCACTCCAGCTGAATGAAATTCCAGAAGACCATTGAAGACACTACTAGCACGCAAGGAAAATAGCACTTACCTTTAAAATTTTGTGTCCTATACGAATAACACATGCAAATCTTCAACCAGAACGATGTTAGTCAATTCAATTCCACACCTCCCTAAAGAAGAATTTCAAAGACGGAAATACGAAATCAAAAAGGCACTTCAAATCGAACATGGCCGTCACTTCCTGACCTGAGGGCGGCAACCAAATATCCAAATATGGTATGCAAGTATTTTGCGCATACTTTGAGTTATATCAGGTGAAAATTAATCCAAATTTCTCCACTTTTTCTTTAAAATTCCACCTTGTTAAATTTAATATGGCTCATAAAAAAGAACAAGAAACTACAGCTTAAAATAGCATCTCTTCTGGCAATGATGGCTGATTTTTTACTATCTTTATTTGATGAGGAGTATTGTTAAGCACACTAAGAGTTCACTAGTCTTGGCTTCAAATTTGGAATTATTGTCTATCCGCACATCTCAGCTGGCACTCCCCAACCAACATCTACCACAGAGAAAAAACCTTATTGCTCCTCATCCCTTTCCCTAAAACATTTTGGCAAATGCATTGAGTAAATTAAACTAGATTTAGTGGAAGGAAAATATATTATAATCAGTGCGGATTAAAGAGCTTTCTCCAGAATACTCCAGACCAATTTTAGAGAGAAGTATACCCAAAGGAAATCAAAGAAGTGTTAAATCTTCAGGATGCCCCTAAATCACCAGGTATTTTTAGAAAAAAATGGATTTCCTACTAAAATAGCGCTCTCAATAGGAAAATCTCTCAGTTATCAAAACAACAGCATGTAGACTGGTGGTTAGTATGCTGTAACTACACTTGCCACCACTCTTAATTCCCATCTCACTGATTTTAATTGCACTTTACTGTGCACTATTAGTAGTTAATTAGATTTATTGTAATTTTATTAAAATTTAAATTTCTTATCAAGACTTTTTTTTTCTTACTCAGATTTTGGGTTGCACCTTACATGGGATACTTCTCCCATTTGTGCAATCCTTTCTGGTCTTTTCATTTCTACCATTGATTTACTATACATTTATATAACTTATGGGACCAATAAAGTTGAAAAACTCACACAAGCTTCAGGAATCTGAGTCAATTTAGGGGTAAGGGTCAGTATGGGCCAGGTTAGGAGTGTCAATTTGATGCTCACAGAGTCAAAAAAATACCAGAGTCTCATGCAACATCTCCCAATTTTTTCCTTGGTGGAGTAAATAGAGCAACATCTAGGCTAAAAAAGGAACACTGAGAAAAGCCTAAAAAAAAATTCCTTGACTACTATGAAACTCAATGAGCCGGTTATTGAAATGAGATCCAACCCAAATTACAGTTTTACACAAGCAGTGAACCAGGGTGATTCTCCATAGGGAGGTTGATTTCATTTAAATAAATGTCCTTCCACTGTCCTTTAAGGAGGCGAGCGTGGCCTTTAAGGAGGCGAGCGTGGCCTTGTGGTTAGGGCGCTGCACTTGTAAGCCAGAGGTCCCGGGTTCAAGTCCTCCTCCCTGCCACTGGATGGATTTGTCTTCGGTGGCTCCGAATTCAACTCCTGCACGCTTTGTAAATAGCCAACTGGTCTGCCTCCTACCAGTTGGGGTTTTTAACGAGTTTCTGTTCATTTACGATATTTGTTTCCTTATTTACAGTGTCCCCAATCAGCACAGCAGTGCTAAAATACACTGACACTTAAATAAAGTTATTATTATTATTATTATTATTATTATTATTATTACTATAAAGTTTCGGCCTCTTGACACTGTTCACAAAAAATTGATCCCTAGATAAAAGGTTTGGCCAATTTGAAGATGGCTTAGAAAGTGGTTTTGTTAAACAACTGCTAAACTTTGTTTAAATAACTGGCCCGATGTGTTCAACAGCATACACTCAGAGAGAAGCATTCTTTTCTACCATAATAATTTGTACAAACCATGATCTGAGATATTCATTGAAGTTTAAACAAATACATTATGAACCAAGGAGTAAGAATACAGCCTACGTGTACATTAATAGCTTTCTGTGGAGCTGAAAATCTTTGTTCTGGTTTCAAGCTCAAGGTATTTAGATCTCTACAGTTCAGAGTCTTCAGCTTGACTATCTCTTGACAAATTTCTTGTCAACTATCAAGAAAATCATTATAATCACCACATAGAATCATAACTGCAGACTAGGAGACTTTCCTTTAGGGCCTCTAAGGAAATCAGTTTTTGTAACTGTAGGAGTTACCCTAACCAAATAAAAGCATCTTCAAGAAATCTTCTTCTTCCTCTCATATTCAAAGACTTATTTCTTACACAGGACTCAAATGCCATTTGGTATTGCATTGCCAAATCAATGTGAAAAATTCACCTCACTTTCAACAACAATCTTATAAACTTCAAGAAACAGCACAGAAATGGTATGCATTACATATATAGAGTTCTAGGCTGAAACATTTTTGAGTCTTAGTATAAAGTACTCATTGCCAAATTACACCAGCACTTAAATTTGCCACTGTTTTAAACACTATGGCAACTAAAAATAATTTGGGCGACTAAATTTGCAGAAGTCACCAATTTAGCAACCTATGTTCAATTCTGTAGTCCTGTAGAAAGATGTAACACTGCTATAAATTGATGTTTAAGGACAAGAGTTGCAGGTTACCTCTTGCTGGGCTAGAGCAGAGCTCTCAAGTCTTCCACATCATGCAAACAAAATAATTAATTGCAAATGTCCACAGAAAGATAAAAAATGCCCTTAAAAATAACAGTCACACTTTTCATTGCAAAAGCTAGCGATAAAAACTACATTAGACAATGTAAGAATTAATATTATTTAAAACCTATCCTATCTCTATAAGTATTCCTTCTTTGCCGCACCAGGATTTCATGCCATTAAATCATTCTCTTGAGGAGCAACTGGACCATAACAGTATTTTTCAGCCAAGTCTCTCCTCAGAACAACAGTATGACATAATCCTGCCAACAGAGCTTCGTAGGTTGCCCGAGTTCCATTAGCTTGCTTCCATAACAACAGCAATTGATAACTTTTTTCCACAACTTTACGACTTTCCTCTTCAACGACCTCAATCTGGGCTTCAGGAATTCCCAAAGCACGCGCAAGATTCTTCCACTTAGCACCAATTTCTGAGGACAAACTCAGCAGCTCTTCATCCCGAGGAACACCAACTCTGAGAGCCATGGTTTGGTAATGTATTATCAATGGATTTTCCTGAGTACAACAAAAGAAATTCAACTGGTTAAGTTTGAATCGAACGTATAAATTTATCTAGGCGCGAGTCTGTCCTGTGGATGAAGAAAAAATTGGGTACCTTACCTAATGTGGCCTTAGATTCAGTTTTGAAAGTTATCACCAACTTGTGTAAGAAACGTGAAGGCTGTTAAGTTCTTATTCCTAATGATCCGCCATCTTGGATATGGAATGCATGTACTCGTACCCAGGGTACTCCGCTGGCATGATATTGATATGTTATGATATTGGCACTTGATCCCAATGCAAAATACATGAACGAATGAAGCATTTGCTAGAACAGGAGTCTTTTTGCCGAGAAGTCCACTGCTTGAGTCACGGTAGTCTGGTCGCGATGGACCAAGAAAAAACCAAATGCGAGTTGTAAACGCTGGAAATGTCTACCGGAGGCCGATAGATCTATCCTCTAATGGTACGCCCTATGGGGTTGCGCAATTTGGTTACCATTTGAAAAATTTACTCGTGCTGATTTATCCAAAATTGCACTTGAATGTAATTACCTATTTAAAACTCAACAGCGCGATGCAGTGAAGTCGTCATATGAACCTCTCAGATCACCATAATTAATTAACCTTCAACTGCCTTTGGTCGGAACATTGGGGATGAATGAAAGCCGTTAGAAATAAAATTTATCAAAAGCTGACAAAGTTTCCCGTGAGAACACCGTTTATCGTTTGCACTGAGAGCTACGGGTGTACCAGTCAGGTTCAGAAACAATCGGATAAAATTTGTCATGGCCTATAGACTTATCTGACTGACATGCTACAACTTTTCCTCGTGAATGATGGACTCGTACCGAACTGATTTTCTTTATTATTATGGGACTACAGCATTCAGACGAAATGAGAATGGGACCAGAACAGATTGAGAATAGACGAGTTTGGCACGAGACAGCAAATGTTTGAACGTCACCTTACACAAGAAGAAAACAAGTCTCGACCAAGGCTTTATCTCGTTCAAACTACTTCAAGTTGCTCTTGAGATCTTGGGTAAGGATTTTAACACTCCTTCGCAGCATAATCTCCGGTATATGTTAATTAAGCTAAGAAATAAGTCACACAAACACATATGAAAAACAGAAATATATATTTGGACGTAAAATTTTACCCGTTCATTAATTCCTCTTCTTTACTCGAATAATAACAAGTAATGTAAATCTAAGTTATACCTAACTAAACTAAACATGTTTCACACCGAAATCAATTTTGCCATGTAAACAAGAACACAATATAGATGTGCCTATAAGAAGCTTAAAAATCATTCCTAAAGCCCTACTACTGGCAATGTCCAACAAAATAATGCGCTATTCTATTACAAAAATACCACTAATTCTATCTAAGAGGAAGGCAAAATCATTCAAATTCCATCAAACCTTGAGGTACAAACAAAATTCCTTCTCAAGTATCGGTGATAGACTATGGAATAAAACACCATGCTTTCTTAGGGAGCGATCAAAAATCGTATAAATTTGAAATAAAAAATTTACTGCTAAGTATGTCAGAAAAAAAACAACTCCCTTTCTAAACATAAACGAGACCATTCCTAAAATAAGATCTCTAAAGTAACAACGCTCATAAAGATCTCTCTATATTAAAGTCTTCCACTGAGCCATTACTCCTATTTCTTATTCTAACATTTATAATAATCGGTAGTTTTTTTTATGTAATTAGAATGCACTAGATTTTGAAGTTAAATTGAGTGAAAAAAATTAAGATTATTGTAGTTGTTGGTCCTTCCTCGTAATAAAAACTATCGAAATTTTCTTTTTAATAAAATTAGCGCTAAGAAACAAGATATTTTAAAAAGACATCGCTCAATGATAGGGAGCACTATCAAAATTTGTCTATTAAGTAGCTGAATATTCGATAATTAGTAGAGATTACACTTTCATTGTGGTATTATTTTGCGTCATTTTAAAAACGCATTAGAACTATATCTGTAACAAGAACTTTCAGTGCTCAAGTTAATGCTGATAACAAATTTTGGAATTATCGTGTTTCACACAAAAACGTACTTCTCCTCTATTTCTTTTGCATAATCACGCAGTTCTGATAGCATTTAGTAACCGTAATACATTACTTTTTGTCTTCGATCTATATATAGTATTCCTTTTGGTATGGGAACAAAATCATCGAAATTTAAGAACTTAAAACACTGTAATACAAAAATATTGAAATGCTTATGTTAAACTTAATAAACAACTATCAATTTCCTTCTTGACTCTGTATATAAAAATATAAAAATATATCTGTTTGTAAAAATACTGAATGGCTAAGATTATACAAACAGATAAGCATTTACTGTACAATGCAAAATCGTTGCAAAACGACCTTTTGTGCTATATGGCAAACTTATACCCCATTCATAACAAAAAATATGTTTAGCTGAACTGGATCTAACTGAATGAAAATCAGAAATAAAGAACAAAAAACTGGATTTTAAAAGTAATGGCTTACGGCTGTATTTTGAATGTGCTACATTTGAAGTCGACAAACATCGGTTTCAGCAGCTTCAATGGAGAACAAATTTACATTGTGTTTAAGAAAACATGTTTCAGCTTTGGTGTGAAAGGGGTGTAAAACTTATACAGATAACGTATCCACACGTTTCAAAAATTTACCCGTTTTGAATAGGTACGGATCTTCTGACACAGATAAAAACCAAATCATAGTTTCACAAAAAGTCAGCACATGCTGGATATCCACTCTCAACTAGAACATCGTAAAACTCTCCAACAGTTGGATTCTGGTGATTCCGACAATGCACCAGTATTAATCCACTCGTTTCATTAATCTACCCATTTTTAATAAATACGGATCTTCTGACACAGATAAAAATCAAATCATAGTTTCACAAAAAGTCAGCATATGCTGGATATCCACTCTCAACTAGAACATCGTACAACTCTCCAACTGTTAGATACTGGTGATTCCGACAATGCATCAGAGCTTCCTCGAACGGGTTACGTGACCGCTTCTCCAGGAACCGAATCTCTGCTGGAGACAATCCCAGTCTCTCGGCCACTATCATCCACTCGTCTCCGCCTTCAAAATGACAATAGATTTCAACCTCGTGCTACATGTTCAACACGCCACCCATGAAACTCTTTGCAATCTGCACTAGTGGATATGTGGAGCATACAAACAAGTACTGGGGGAATAGATATGCAAATTTTGTGGCGTTAGCTAAGGAAATGAGAGTCTCAGGGGAATTCCCAGCTTTATCTTTGGTAAATTACGCGTATATATATATGCACGTGAAAAAGGGGAAATTTGAAAGAAACTGTGGTGCTGCGTCGATGGGGGATACAACAAGATAATTGGGTTTAGAGTTGATAATGTAAATTGACCACCGTTAAGAGTTTTGAAGCTGACGTTTCCAGCGTCAGCCCATCGCAGAGCGAATGATGAAGGGCTAACGCTCGAAAGGTCAGCTTTAGAAACTCTTTACGGTGGCTAATTTACATTATCAACTCAGTTGATGAAACAAATCGTATTGTTCTGCACAGTATATCTACGAGTTCACAATAGTGTTTGATTTTTTTCAGGTAGTCTAATTTTCCAGGTACCAACAGTGACAGGAATGGATTAGTGGTAAATGTTTTAAAATTGCAACGAGGATTGCTGTTTATACATTATACATTACGTGAAGGACCTCATCTTTGCGACAACCACGTAACTTACTCACCAGACAAATTCACAGAAAGATGTCTGCTTTGTTGAAAAGGAACATCCTGAACATCGAGATTGTCAGGAAGTAGGGGGCCTGTTGAAACACATCAAATAATGCTTACTGCAATTAGAACGTAACCCAAGATAATGTTCAAATCAGCAATTGGAAAAAAAATACCAAAAGCTCACTCAAGCAAAGATTGGAAATTTCAGCACATTGAGATCTCTGTGTTGTATCTTTCTCTCTTTTATAATGGGAGGTCACAAAGGTAAATAATAATAACAACAATCAACAAGTGACAAGTAAACAGAAGTGCTGTCTGCAAGAATGACTCAAAGTCAGCAATAGAAAGAAAAAGTAAAGCACAGCACTATGTCAGTCTGATGGGTCAGTCATGCGGTCAATAGTCTACCTGTGATCCCAGCAGGTGAAACTTCCCTCAAACGTTTTACCACATCCAGCCTATTTGAAAATTTTGCTTCTCTTGCGAAACAGCGGATCATTATCTTTGTCTCGTCCTTTGGACTTTCTAATGAGGTTTGATCCAAGTGCAGATCCTTTTGAAAACGAATCACAACTTCTGTAGCATCACACGACGGTGAAAGAAGAGTGCCTTGAACCGCAGGAGGTAAAGCGTGGGCGGAAGGTAAAGCGAGAGCGTTATCCTCACGTTCCCCTTCGTGTGCTAAGAATGAAAGCAAATGCCTGATAGCAACTACTTTGATAACGTAACTGTTCAAGCCTATTCCCAAATTCAACATTAGCAATACATATCGTGAAATGTGGTACGAACGACATGTTTTACGAACTAGCTTTGCCTATTCCAATGAAGAGAAAAAAGAGAAAAGAAATAAAGTAAAACATGGAAAACTGAATGAGTTATAAATTAAAAAAGACACGCGTGATATAAGAATATGGTAACACTTTATCAAAGAAAGTAAGTAACATTCGCATGTACCTTCCATAGCTGGCTGAAGTGGGTACGCTCCGCCTGAGGTTTTCTAATATTTATAAAACAAAAATTGGAGTTAGTGGGAACTGATTTGGTCTTTTTCCCATTACAAGCTCATACTCACGCTTCATAACTAAAGGCACGGCAACAAACCAAGGGCATTTATGCATGAAACGTCATTTGCTACCAAAAACACCACGAAAAGTAGACAGTGCGGTAGAAACTCTATGCAAACGATGAAAACAGCCAACATAATGCAGTAACGTAAAGCATGAAAGTCACTCTGAATTATCCCTATTTCCACTTTAAGACCAGCAAACTTTCCAGGATACCTGCATTCATTCATTACCTTTTCATCGGGATGAGTCAACCAAGGCGCAAACTGCTTCAATTTGATTCTGGTTTTCACAGCGTCGACAGACTCACGACAAATGACAGCTTCTGGGCTGCTTAACAACTCTGACTCTGACCAAAAGTGAAGGCATTCCTCTTGCATGCAATCCTGAGCACGATGCGTTTGACAGTAGTTGATAGTGCCTCCCTGGGAACATACTGGACATAGAAAGCAGACCTCATGTCTAATGCTATTGAACCAAAAGAATTCTTTTCTCATGCACTCGAATATCAAAGACAACTGCCTACGCACAGATCGGGCAACATGCGCAATAAATGGATCAGTGCTCGGGTTTTCATCAACTGATGAGGTCATTTTTGACCGTAAATCTGCTGATAAGTCTCCATTCTCTCTTTCACCGAGGAGAACAACCTCAACCGAAGATGGATGACATAGAAGGATAATAGAACAATCTCCATGGAGAGATGAAGAACCGGGCAAAGTTGTGGTGTAATTTAGGGTCCTCTGCGCTCTGGAATTCATAAGTACACCACTGTAAAAACTGCAATACGAGCCGAGGGAATAGACTGGGAGGTATTTGGCAAGATTGCAATTTGAGAAAAAGAGATGGATTTTTTCTGGATTCTAAAAGCTTCGCCTCCTGACGCCTTCAGGAGGATATGACATAAGCATGGATGGAACTAGATACTGCTTGTCACATAAAGGGGCCGATGACGGCCAAAGACACATCAAGCTGAATTTTTCCATGATGGCAACAAGGCTTTCACACGTTTCTTCTTGTTGCAACAATGAACCCCAAAGATGTTCCAGAAGTTTTTCCGCCAAGATTCCTGTTTTTTCAAGCTTGCTCCATAAGTGTCTAAATTCTCGTTCCTCGGAGTCGAACGGCTTCACAGTGATTACCTTCTTGAACACATCAATCAACCATTGAGGGTCCAGAACCACTAGCTTGTTCAACTGCGGAGAGTCATCAAAATGAATTAAAATTCTCTGGTCGTGTAAAAAGTTCAGTACCGTCAGAAACTCCTCATCGTCGACAATTTTGCACTTTTCCGAAGCGACTTGTTTGGCTCTTTGGAACGAGATCCATCGGTAGCCTTCTTCCTGGATAACGTGAAGTGCCTTTTCATATTGCAGCCACCTAATAGGTATGGCTTCCTTCATCTGCGGCAGTTCCTCGGCAACACTGCGTACCGTTTGACGCAGAAGTAGTACTTCTGGACACTCAGATTCTCCGCCAGACTTGCTGTTGTCCACCACAAAGACACGCTCGTACAAATGAGAACTATACGGCTTGTTTTGCAGGACATGAAAGATCTCACTTGCAAGTGCTCGAGGATCTGCACCATCATGAGGTTGATCAGCATGTGTGCACACTAGGAACACACAAGGAAGATTCTCCGACAACAATTTACAGCCAGTGCTTTCTTGGCGGTTTCCACCTTCAGTTGTCAACGAAGCCACGGACGTCATCCAGAAATCTAGATAGTCCAGATCGTTTTCAGGTTGAAGTTGTCTTGAAATGACTTGAACATGCCTTGCTTATAGGGAGGTGTTGCTGTTTCGTAGGGATTTCGGCTTAGATCATAAACCAACAAATAAACAGCTCTGGATGTAAGAAAGAGAGGATGGGTGACATAGTAAACTGACTGACCACCAAAATCCCATACAACAGCGTAGATTCCTTCTTCATCTTCTACATTCTTTTCTTTATGAAGTAATGTTTGGACCAATGCAGCTATTTCTTCTGGCATTCTATCTGCTGGTTCAAAACCACTGCTTGTTGCTTCAATTTTAGTTGTCTCTGAAAAACTTGGTGAAAACCGAAGGCTTGGTTCCGAGGAAAACCTCTTTAGTTGTTCTCCACTGCTTCCAGCCTGGACGGAGTGCCCAGGTTCTTTTATAGATTCTCGGTTTTCGCCAGAAGAGAAACGAGGAATCAAAGCTGATACATCCCCTTTAACAGTTAAAGTATCCTCAGGCTTGATTAACCTCATCGCTTTTTCCTCTAGCGTTTGGTTATTAACCATCAGGGCGCCTGCAATCAACTGTGCTGCATGGTGTTCGTAGGACATGGATGCTGTCGTTCCTTCTTGCTCTTTTTCCCCTGCCTTCCAAGTCTCGGTTGATACCTCGAAGTGAGAAGGATCAACATCAATTCCCACAGTACTATCTTCGTCCGGGTTAAAAAGCTGCCCTTTCAGTGACTTCGTTAAACTGGTTTTTCCTGACCGGTCTTGTCCAATAACCATGATGGGCACACCTTTTAACACTAGTTTTCCCCTCAGCAAGAGCTTTGTGGTACGCTCTCAAGGCTATGGGTCCTCTTGCAAGAATTTCTAGTGGCTCTACATGTAAAGAAAAATTAGTTTTTTGATTACTACTCACAGAGGTAAAATAGCTAAGTTGGAAAAAAAATGATTACCAGTTAAAAATATCGTCACCTGTAATATTAAATGTGACAAAATAATGTAAACCAATAAACCACGTACTGATTAAAAATTAGAGACTTTCCGATGTGTAAATTTCCATTGCATATCTGGCCGAAATTAAAAAATGGGAATGAGAGCCGAGGACTCACCAAACTGGTTATATCATAGTTTTTTAATAAAACATTCCTCCCCCCCTTTTCAAACATTTTTATAATACCTTTTGCGGTCTTTCTTTTGCGGACTTGGTATTTCTTTGGACACTGACAAATATATGTCCTTGATGATGAAGGCGGTTGCCTGCTTTGTCTTCTGCATAACACAAATTGGTGAGTAACAAGTCGACAATGAAAAGTTAAAAAAAAGACTTATTAAAAAATGCAACTGCCAACTTCCAAACATACATCTTGCTTTCCCAAACCGAAAAACTTTCTCATATAGAAGACAAATCCTTCGGTCGGTGGAGTTGTGTTTGTCTCGAGAATTCTCCTTAAGTAAGAACAATATGAGTTTTCAAAATTAAACGATTTTCTTATGAGGGTGGAAACGATTTCACAGGGTAAATGCATGTGCTTACTATCCTCAATGGCTAACAGGAAAGTGCCGTAATGAAACTTTTAACAAACATTGCTACACTAATTGTACGAAAAGAGCCGAATAACTCTTCGACACCACCTCGCTAGTAATATTCATAAGCTTGCCTGAGGAACTGCCCTACCTTTTCAAAAGCGATCTCTGGGAAAAGAGGAGAGGATTATCTACTCTTATTAAAAGCTTGGATCATTGGATAATGTAATTCAAGAGAGTTTCATTGGCTTAGCCATCATGGGTTATGAGCCATCATTATCATGCTCTAAAAATCCGTAAGTGTACGCGTCAAAAAAATAAAGTTTGCAAAATAAAGTTGGGAAGATTCTATACTTTGGTAATTTTTTAATAAAACAGTTTTTCCCCTCCACACGCGCTTATTAAATATGTGATGATTATAGCCAACTGGGCCCGCTATCTATCATCTCATATCCAACACGCGCTCGGGGAATAATTGTTTGTCATGATATGGCAAGATATTCCTGAGACAAATCCGGGCATTCTGATTGGTTCTTTCTTGGTCTGGATTTTGCCATCCGGACTATCTACACGGAAAGGGTCATAAGCCATGTATTTTTTTCCGCGAAAGCCGGCAAATTCAAAATAAACAAGTTTGGTCCGAGCGCTATAAAATATACCACTAACTAGCTTCCGTGCTCGAGCCGTACAGGGAAATATTCCCCAGTACGGACCTCACGCTCGGTTATAGTAGAAGTTAAAATTGTACTTAGTGTAGTAAGAACTGGACCATTGACGGATCCAAATACAGAACGGAAAAATAAAGAGAGTAAGAAAAAGTAATTTACAGAAACTCACAACTTAAGCAAAAGCCCCATTCAAACCAGCAAAATATATTTTGTACAGGCCTAAATTTTTTCAGACCTTCTTTTCACTACTGCTTAATTACTGCCAAGATCGCTCTTGTATGATTATCACATATTCAACGTTAAACCAGGTTTGTTTAACTGAATACAAATCAGCAACTAAATGATACATTGTATCTAAGTAATCACTATCGTGCATTTTCATTGTGCTAGATATGAAGTCGACAAAGATCAGCTTAAGTAACTTTTATGAAGAACACAATTTTAAACCGTGTTCAACAAAACAGCTTTAAAACATATCTTTCCTTTGGTGAAAATGGGGTGAATCTGAATAAATCTTCCAATAATAAACCAAAAACGGCTTACCTTTTCACGTTTTTTAATTCTTCTTAGAATACCACTGGCAAGGGTAAAAATCACCTGCAGAAAAGTAACAGTTCAGTTTCTACATTTATGACGCTATGAAAAAGAAACAAAATGTTTCGTAAAATCTTAATTGAGGAAAGTCGCAACTCAGTTAAATATCTGTTGTTTTACGTTTTCGCCTCCTTGAGGTGTAAACAAAGAGGCCAAAAAAGTATTTTTTTTTATGTTTGATCAGGGCTCCTAGCCGCCACACGTACCTCATAACAAACTACACTGCAACGAGCGAGACGCTGATCTAATTGTACCTGTAATAGATCATATTATGGGGCCTCTTTCTGGACCCCAAACATCCAGGAGACTTTTACACATAAGAGAAATTCACTTTGATCCCAACTGAAAACATGCTCCCACTAAAGTCCTCTACTTGAAGCGGTACCTCCCATAGATTGATGGAAATGTCTATCTTGTATTTTATCTAATGTCTTCATTACCATTAAAAAATATTTGAGGGGTCAATAAAACCTTATACAGCATAAAAAAATATTCAACAAGCTCACGATGGTATGCAGTTCAGGATATGGGAGGACCACTTTGAGATCTTAGAGAAAAGTCTGAAGTTTTAAAAGAAAGAGACAGAAAAAAACTAAATCAAATGAGGTGAAAGTAACCCTTAGTGTGCATTCTGAGTTATGGCTGACAGGTTAAACACACCTCATCTATATTAAGATCCTCTACAGTACTGACTTCCATGAACTTCATTCCGAGTTCATCCGCATACTACAGGAAAGAAATGCCCATTTTTGCTTAATACTACCAACACAAATTATAAAGAAAGATGTTAAACGATTTTCGCAAGCGCGGGGCAAAAATTAACTCGTGAGGATTCAACCGCGAAAACTTAAGGTTTGAATCGAAACCATACGGGAACACGATTCCCCTTAGAACCATACTCGTGACAAATTTTCAACACCTTTTTTCCTACATAAATAAAATGTACTGCTGACTGTCGATCAATTTACTAGGCGCGGTGGTGGCTTACTTAAACGACAGAAACACGTTTATCGAAAAAATGGCACATTGCCCCTAATTTTCCGGAAAAATTAGGGGCCCCTCCTCTCCCTCCCCAACCCGCATCCCGTTCCAACGCCTACGTGAAAGCCTTTGAAATATGATCATTTTCTCTTCGTTCAATGTATTATTTTCATTTATTTGAAAAAATGTAGACTGCGAAATATCTTTGTTTAAGGAGATAAAGTGGAGTTTTGGTTTGCTGTCCACGACAGAATTAAAACGCTGGTGCCGAAGTGCCATAATAAAGATCCATGAAGCCCGGACTCGCAAGCTAACTAGGTATCAATCGCAGCCGTTGTTTGGCCTCGCCACGCCACGGGGGAGAGAGTGCGTTGCGTGGCGATACCAAACAACGACTGCGAAGGAGAGCACAGTAAGCGTGGCACCAATGCAGTTCATTTCTACTTTAAATTGTTCAGATAACAGTGAAAACCTGTGTCTGAGTTTATTTCGTATAAATTGGATGGGTCTTTTTTCCTCTCTATCGAACGGAATTTCTGTTGGAAACTGTGAAGGTTAATGCTCTTTTTCTTTTGCGAATTTGAAAAATCAGTTGCTCAGTGTATCATCTCAACCTTCCCATCCGAATAAAATAACTCTTCTACGCATGCGTATGTTCTTGTTCGTCACCACAACGACCAACTGTAACCGCTTTTTAATGATATTAACTCATTTGTTTAATTTGTATTACCCTTGCCGCGGTTTCTGTTGGTACCATCCTCTGATACTCCAGGTGGCAATTAAATCCAATCAACATAACTTCAGTATCACTTTTAGCAACCTAGGCAACATTACAATTAAGTCAGTAAAGGAGTTTACCAACACAATAAATATATATCAAGGCTGGTCAGTCAACAACAGAGAGGTTACCATAAATGCAGTATCAAAATACAGGAGAACCTTAAAGATCCAAAAGATAGAAATCTCATTGCGCACTCACCCTGTCGACTATTCGTATAGGTAATATGCTATTTTTCTTTCCTCTTGATATAACGTTTTGTTGAAACTATTTTTCTATAGACTGGCTTGCCTAGCACTGACTACATTTGGGCCAGGAAAAAGAAATTGTAACTTTCGGAGGGTCGTGACGAATGTAGATATAAATGCATGCATACACACAGTTTAGAAGTGTAAGTATTTTCAGGTTTACAGGTAAATATTGTTAAAAAGATGGTTGAATACTGGCATCCAAAGGAGCAAATGAGGAAAGTGGTGACCATCACTCTCATTCTTTTGTTATAATCATATATCAGTTGGGCAAGTTGGTATTTTACTGTTGGTAACTGCCAACGACCCTGATATTTAATTATGAAATTCTGAGGAAGGGGGAGGGAGAGGGGGAGGGGCATCAGTCCTTTGGGACCGTGATAGTGATTCGCTGTCTTTCATATATATACCCCATGAAAGTTCTGGGTTAGGTTGTTGCATTTTAAAAGTTACTGTCTGTCGCGACTGAACGTTGATATTTCATTTAGTTAGTTATTTATCTTATTATTTATCTTGTTTGCACGCATTGCGTGCCATTGACGTTGGGGTAATGTGATTTTTACGCGACCTTGTGGTAAAATAAATGAATTAGTTGTGAAGTACAGTATCTTTGAGGTAGCGTTTTATACGACACTGTCAACAAAAGAGGGTGCCTTCCGGACAAATCGCCCTACGCACGTAAATATTAAAGAAATCTTAGACAACTATATATATACCACTGTAAAACTCATACAGTATAGATCATGAAAATAATTTTTTTCTAGGATTTGTTTCGAGAGGCGCGCGCGCGTCTTAAAACACAAAATTGACAGAGTTTACCCTACTAAATAATCAGCCTCTGCGTTACCGTGGACCTCCAAACAAACTGGACATTATCACTCAACAGATAATAGGCTAAAAAACTATGCGAAAAACCAAATCTAAAATTCATCGAGAAAAAGAGGACGAAAAGTGGGCAATTGGCAAAGCAAGCTAAGGAAAAAATTAACATTCATTTCCTCGGCTTGGGCTCTTTCGCGACTTACTTTTTTAGATTAAGACTCTTACTTCTCAGCGTTTTGTGAAATGTGCCAGAAATTCACTTTAGGACTTTTAGGACAAAATATGCAAATC